>NC_041388.1:53316716-53327901 GCF_002162155.2 Triticum dicoccoides
AATAGTAGACGGTGGAGGGGGTGCCCGTGGAGGGGTGGTTGAACAGGACCCCGTGGTGTGGAGGGCTGGATGAACAGTAGACGGTGGAGGGGTGGTTGAACAGTAGCCGGTGGAGTAGCACACGGTGGAGGCTGGATGAACAGGAGCCCGTGGAGGCTGGATGAACAGGAGCCCGTGGAGGCTAGAGGAGGTCGACGGTGGAGATGAACAGTATCCCATGGAGTCCTGTTTTGCGGTACGCCACACCCCTCCCGATGAACAGGACCTCCGTTTCGACCGTAGCGCTCCAACACAAGTCCGTTTCATCCATTTTGCGGTACGCCACACCCCTCCCGATCAATAGGACCCCCATTTCGACCGTAGGAGGTTCGTTTCCTCCGTTTTGCGGTACGCCAGACCCCTCCCGATGAATAGGATCCCGTTTTGAACGTGGCCGGTCGAACACAAGGCTGTTTCCTCCGTTCTACGGTACGCCAGGCCTCGTTTCCATCGCCTGTTCCGTCCAAGCCCTCCCGATGAACACGACGCATTCCGTTGCCTCCCCATGAACAAGACGCATTCCGTTGCCTCCCCATGAACACGATGACGACGCTGTTTCTCCGTTTCGACCCAGCCATGTACACGAGCCCTGGCTTTACGCATGTGCGAGTAGGCGTTCGAGACCCCGCTTGTATGTACACATACGTGGCCGTATTTTCTTTCTTGCACCCTGGCCGCTGTACGTACATGTACATGCTACGTGCGCGCCTCTACTACGACACGTGTGCGCCTCTACATCGACCAGTATATATGTACATACACGTTCGCGACCAAAATGACAATGCTACGTACGCTTCGACCAGGTGGGTCCCGACTGTCAGGCACTTCCTTGCGTGCGAAGATGTAGCTGGTGAGTCCAAGCAGTCAGGGGGGCGAAATACGGTGGCCCGTCCGGTGGGTCCCCATTGTCAGGTGGAGGAATAGTTATTTTGCACGTAATAAGGAGGCACTTCCTTGCTGCGGCCATGGACCCAGCTGTCAACCTCTCCACATATAGTCCACGTCCGATGGAAGCCGTTCCTTGACCACGTAGACCATGCCGCGTCGAGAGCACCAGGGCAGTGGACGATGGCGAGGCCTAGGAAGGGGACGACACGGAGCCGGGGAAGATGCGGCAGTGGATGCCCACGCGTAGAGGAGTACGAGGGTTCACTGGTTCGCTGCGGTGTGAGGCTGCCGTCGCCGCAGAATAACAGGGGGTGTGGGTGAGTAGAGGGATGGCCTGGCTAGCGGTGGGAGTAGTAGGGGGCGGTGAGGCCACCGCCGCATCGCAGCCGGCCACGGGAGGCAGGAGCACGAGGCACGACCGACGCTGGTTTGGGCGGCTGGAGCAAGAAGACCAGAGGTTGAAGAAGCACTACGGCCGTTGGATGGATATCGTACGGTCACTGGAGCTAGAATCGTGCATATTGACTAAGTTTACAAAGCCCTCATTCCCCGTCAACTTAGTAGGCCGACAAGTCAGCCTCCCACCAAGGTGGGTCCTAGCTAGCAGAGGGTATTCATTTTTTTTGAGCGTAATAAGGAGGCACTTCCTTGCGTGCGAAGATATAGCTGGTGGGTCCGAGCTGTGAGCGGCGGTAACGTTTTTTTCATGAAATACAGAGGCCCTTTCGGTGGGTCCCTGATGTCAGGTGGAGGAATCATTATTTTGCGCGTAATAAGGAGGCATTTCCTTGCGTGCGGCCGTGGACCCAACTGTTGGCCTCTCCACGTACAGTCCACTTCAGATGCATGTCGGTCGTTGACCATGTTGACCAGGCCGCGCCGAGAGCACCAGGGCGGTGGACGATGGCGAGGCCTAGGAAGGGAACGACACAGCGGCAGGGAAGACTCGGCAGTTGTTTCCCACACGGAGGGGAGTACGACTGTACGAGTGTTTACTGGTTTGTCTGCCATCGTCGGAGAATAACAGCAGGTGTGGGTGAGTATAGGGATGGCTAGGCCACCGATGGGAGTACGGTGGGGCGGTGAGGCCTGCGCGGCAGCACAGCCGGCCACGGGGAGGAGGGAGCAGGCAGTCCCGCCGGCGCTTGTTTGAGCGGCTCGAGCAGGAAGACAGAGATTGAAGAAGCACGAAGGCCGTTCGATGGACATCCAATAGTCACTGCTTGTGCGTCAACCTTTTTTAGGAAAGCCTCAAATCTGTGGAAAACAACATACAGCCCATCTGCCATTATTTCTAATAATTTACAGCGCATTTGCTAATTCTTAAGGTTTTTTTGGAGCCCATATTCTTTTTGTTAGCATTACAGCCCATATTGTGGCCACGGTTAAAAAATTAACGAAATTTTGCATATTTCGGTGCGGTCCGAATTGTTTTTAATCCCGAAATTTCGACTCCCATTCAAACTGATTTTTAAAATAAATATATATCAATATAAAATCCAACAAATTCTCCATGCATACAAATTAATGTAATTTAAAATCTCGAAATAAAAAAAGATATTTTAAACTAATTGCCGGTTTGATGTGTTTTAAAAATGTACAACCCATTTCTCATTACTGATGGGCCATTTTCTCGGCCAGCCGAATGAAGCTCTCCTCGTCTTGAAAGATTTGCAGCCCAACAAGCCTGACAAAGCGACTTACTTGGCAAATCACAAAAAAACTGGGCTGTGGCCATGGACCCAGCTGTCAGCCTCTCCACATACAGTACTCTTCCGATGGAAGTCGGTCGTTGACCACATTGACCACGCCACGTCGAGAGCACCAAGGCGGTGGACGACGGCGAGGCCTAGGAAGGGGACGACGCGGAGCCAGGGAAGACGCGGCAGTGGATGCCCATGCGGAGAGGAGTACGAGGGTTCACTGGTTCGGCTGCGGCGTGAGTCTGCCGTCGCCGCAGAATAACAGGGGTTGTGGGTGAGTAGAGGGATAGCATGGGCCAGCGGTGGGAGTAGTAGGGGGCGGTGAGGCCTCCGCGGCATCACAGCCGGCCACGAGAGGCAGGAGCACGCGACACGACCGGCACAGCTTTGGGCGGCTGGAGCAAGAAGACCAGAGGTTGAAGAAGCACTATGGCCGTTGGATGGACATCATATGGTCACTGGAGCTAGAATCATTCATATTGACTAAGTTGACAAAGCCCTCCATCCTCGTCAACTTAGTAGGCCCACAAGTCAGCCTCCCACCATGGTGGGTCCCAGCTAGCAGGGGGTATTCATTTTTCTGTGTGTAATAAGGAGGCACTTCCGGTGGGTCCAAGCTGACAGCGGGGGGGGGGAGGAGAACGTTTTTTTCGCGAAATACGGTGGTCCGTCCGGTGGGTCCCAGTAGTCAGGGGCAAACATTTTTTCGCGAAATACGGTGGCCCGTCCAGTGGGTCCCAGCAGCCAGGGGGGAAATGTTTTTTCCGTGAAATACTGGTGGCCCGTACGGTGGGTCCCTGCTGTCAGGTGGAGGAATAATTATTTTGCGCGTAATAAGGAGGCACTTCCTTGCGGCTGCCGTGGACCCAGCTGTCAGCCTCTCCATGTACAGTACTCTTCCGATGGAAGTCAGTCGTTGACCACATTGACCACGCCGCGCCGAGAGCACCACAGCGGTGGACGACGGCAAGGCCTAGGAAGGGGACGACGCGGAGCCGGGGAAGACGCGGCAGTGGATGCCCACGCGGAGAGGAGTACGAGGGTTCACTGGTTCGGCTGCGGTGTGAGGCTGCCGTCACCGCAGAATAACAGGGGGAGTGGGTGAGTGGAGGGATGGCCTGGCCAGCGGTGGGAGTAGTATGAGGACGGTGAGGCCTTCGCGGCAGCACAGCTGGCCACAGGAGGCAGGAGCATGCGGCACGACCGGCGCTGCTTTGGGCGGCTGGGGCAAGAAGACCAGAGGTTGAAGAAGCACTACAGCCGTTGGATGGACATCGTTGACCACGCCGCGCCGAGAGCACCAGGGCGGTGGACGACGGTGAGGCCTACAAAGGGAACAACACGGAGCCGAGGAAGACACGGCAGTGGCTGCCCATGCGGTGGAGAGTACGAGGGTTGACTGGTTCGGCTGCCGTCGTAGGAAAATAACAGGAGGTGTGGGTGAGTAGAGGGATAGACAGGCCAGGGACGCGAGTATGATGGGGCCGTGAGGCCTTCCCGGCAGCACTGCCGGCCACGGGAGGCGGGAGCAGGCGGTTCTGACGGTGCTGGTTTGGGCGGCTGGGGCAGGAAGATCAGAGACTGAAGAAGCACGATTGCCGTTAGATTGACATCTAACGGCCTGACGCTGGTAGAGTCGATTGTTGACTAAGTTTCCTTTTTGAGAAACCTTGTGTACGCATGAACTTACTACGCCCACAAGTCAGCCTCCAAATCTGTGGTAGACAACATAAAGCCCGTTTGCTATTTTTTATAATTTGCAGCTCATTTGCTAATTCTTAAGTAATTTATTACAACCCATTTTCTGCCCAAGACCACGATCAAAAAGTCCAACCTTATTTTGCATATTTTGGTGGAGTCCGAACTGTTGTAATCCCAAAATGATAAACATTTTTTAAGAACTTATTGATTTGCCAAAAAAGTCATTTTGTTTTTGTAAGCAAAGAAGACGTGGGACAATTTAGTTGGTTTAAGGGAAAACCAGTGGTAAAAAAATCAGCGCCGGGTGGGAAAAAACAACAAAAATAAGGATGTAAATATGAAAAGGGAATTTTATGTGTTCTCAATATAATGATACATGTATATGAACTAGTAAAACTATAGGTAGAGATTAGAAAATGGATGTAGGACATGCGTTTCAAGAGGAAAATAGAACTGGGCTGTGTGTTTGATTCAGCAAAAAAAACTGCCTGCGGATGTTTGTGCCCCGTTGTCGTCATGGGCTGGGCCTGTTAAAAACAAAACAACCCTGGGCAATCTACAACCCAGTTGAAACTTACTCGACCTAAAAAAACAATATATGTGCTCAATAAACGAGAGAATTCTGCAAGTACAGACTGATAACTGGGATGCAACACAGATATTGTTTTTTATCGTGATAATAAGTGCATGCACTTGTTTCGAAAAAATTGGAGAACTGAGAATTCGAACGGCGGGTGCTTATGCTACCCATCAAATAAAAATCAGGTGCCTAAAAATTTGTTTCGAAACAAATGATTCAGCTTTATATCCACGTTGACCCTCGGCATGATGGTTGGAAGCAAATGCAAGTTCATAGCAAAAGATCGTTAACAACAATACCAACTTGCGGACGACAAGGTAGTACAACTACCAATACCAAACTAACTTATAATCTTTTTACTCCTGGCCCTAGTGTTCGTCTGGTAGAAAATCTTGCAGAGGACCAGCTCCCGCTCCTTCTCTTGCTCCAGGTCCCCGAGGTGGTACTGGTGCATCACCCAGTTGGTCCTTTGTTGGTCGAAGTTCTTGTTGGTGTGCAGCACCAGAATCTTTTTTGCTGCCCGTCTGCCGGCCGTTGACCATCACCGGCAAGGTATTACTGGTCTTGTGCCACATCGCGTGCATGCCGCACTCCGACTGTATCTTGCGACGCGTCCACGCGCCCTTTTGAACGCCCTGGAATTGCGCTAGAAGAAATGCTTCCTTAGGCCACTCAGTGTGATACCTACAGTATTGTGGAATACAGGTTTTAGTGTACCTAGTTGGCATTTTCATAACATCTTTGGCATGTTGCAGTCACTTGTTTCACTTTTTATTAACTGTC
Source organism: Triticum dicoccoides (assembly GCF_002162155.2). Lineage (NCBI taxonomy): Eukaryota > Viridiplantae > Streptophyta > Magnoliopsida > Poales > Poaceae > Triticum > Triticum dicoccoides. The sequence continues at coordinate 53,322,411 of NC_041388.1, forward strand.
AAATTGTAATTGCTTCACCAGGTCCGCGTCTAAAAAGAAAAATAGAGCTATAAACAAAGGAACATGTTTGTGCAAGTAGACAGCCGATCGGTGTCTTATCTGGAAGTTTCTCAGGTTGGGTGTAACATATGCCGTGCTCGCTGTCGATGGTTGGTTTGAACAAATCGATGAGAGACTGAAATCTCGCGCTGTCAGCACTCACTTTGCCCTCAAGGTGCTTGATCAGCTCCTGATCTGTGGGATCGAACTTGATGCCAGCCGACAGCACGGGCCAATCCTTCTTTGACTTGCATCGGTAATTCCAGTTATATGGTACTCAATGTATGATCAATCGACTGTTTTAAGTGAATGATGAAAGATTTCGACAGATAAGTGGTACTCCAAATCTGAAGTCCAGAATACCCGAATATGCCACCGGGATTCTTGTGTCACCTCATGCACAGCGTGTTGTCACGTCAATTCAATGTGTGGACATGATGAATAATTTGACCGACATATACTAGTACTGCTACTGTACTACTTACTAGTCGTATTTAGTGTCACAATTTATACATAGGTTTAACTAACAAGTCTGCACAGCATCTCCATCATCATTATCAGTATATCCTATGCAGGTGAGTTAGGATGCACTTGATCCCAGGAAGGTATCCATCCTTCAAACCAGAGGAGTGCTTCAAACTAACAACATTACATAATATCCAACAAAAGAGGGTCGTGCTACAGCAGCAGAATACATGACTCAGTCTAGATATCAACACGAATCAAGTTGTGCATATTTGCTGTTGGCATGAACCACATCGCCGCATGTTGGGTTTGCAAAAGCCATCCATCGCATGGAAGCTTGATGCCTTTCACACACTGAAGATTATCTGGCAACAAGCTGTGTCGACGAATCTCTGGATATGGTGATTCATGAAACCCATGGTATGATGTGTAAACATAGCCCCCCCTCGCGAATGGAAGTTGCATAGAATAGTAATCATCGCCGGTGATATGATCGATGATTGGTTGGATGATCGGATAATTGAGCCCGAGGAACAAGGAGTGGTTGCCGAGGCTGTAAACCCGCCTGCAGTTGAATACGCCTGGCCCAACGGAGCTGGGATCTTTCTCGAACACGAAGCAGCCATAGCCATCAATGTCACGAGCACCCTACTCATTGTACTGCATGTGGTTTGATGTAATGGTTTGGTCAATTTGGTACGTGTGAATGAGCATCAAATGACCGCCGTCAGCTGAACGAGTGATAAACCACCACCCATCGGCTGGTATGATTCCAGGTCCTGGAATCATGAAGGCCAGCGCATTTGCGTCTGCTGCAACAATTTAAATTGGAGACCAAAAGGACAAAAATAAACAATCATGTTTAGAGTATGTGTGGAATTAAGATTATTATAACAGTGACACATATCATAGACAGAGAATTGCAATGCCGTGGTCATAATCATACCCCAAGTTAAAAAAATAAGCCAATGGCTTTCATATTCTAGCAATATGTCATGGTTCAAACATCATGTAACAATGAGAGGAAAACAGTTGTGACAGCGCCTACTCATATTCTACCATAGCACTTACTACTACTGTTCTCATATCAACTCTAAGCAATAACATGCGTTGTTATAAAAATCTTGTATACAAGAGTAACATATAGCAATCATGATGTTATGCTCATAATATCTATTCTAGCAATCATTAGATGCCAATTGTTCTCATATCAACTCTAACAATAACATGTGTGGTCATAAAAATCTAGGAAATGAGAGGAACATATAGCAATGATGTGATTATAGACATGCTATGCAATCTAAATTTGTAACAAATGAACATGCAGCCGTATTCATAAGGTAAAGATGAGATGAGATAGAACAATTACACGAGGATAGATTCCACCAATATAGGTAGCCAATCTGTGCGTCGACCGCGTAAACGATGCCATCATGCACTATAGCATCAGACAAAAATGTTTTCTCAAGAGGATTGATGATGAGCCATAACCATGTATGGCGACCGGATTCCAGATAGACTAATCCCTTGTTGAACAAGGCAATGAGCTTGTTATCCATGTAGTCTTCTGTTGGTGTGGGCACTTCGCAGATTACAACTTTCTGCAAACAGAGGTCGAGCCAAAAGCTTGAAGCGTCTCGTGCGTAGTAGGAAGGAGTGTCCGGCGGGCCGCGAGGCTCGATGGCGGCGGTATCCAACGATGGAAGGGTGATCTCTCGCTGGGTGTAGATATCCATGAGACGCCATGGACTACCGGTGTGTGATGACCCACAAGTATAGGGGATCTATCGTAGTCCTTTCGATAAGTAAGAGTGTCGAACCCAACGAGGAGCAGAAGGAAATGATAAGCGGTTTTCAGCAAGGTATTCTCTGCAAGTATTGAAACAAGTGGTAATAGATAGTTTTGTGATAAGATAGATTGTAACGAGCAACAAGTAACAAAAGTAAATAAAGTGCAGCAAGGTGGCCCAATCCTTTTTGTAGCAAAGGACAAGCCGGAACAAACTCTTATAATAGGAAAAGCGCTCCCGAGGACACATGGGAATATCGTAAAGCTAGTTTTCATCATGTTCATATGATTCGCGTTCGATACTTTGATAATTTGATATGTGGGTGGACTGGCGCTTGGGTGCTGTTCTTACTTGAACAAGCATCCACCTTATGATTAACCTCTATTGCAAGCATCCGCAACTACAACAAAAGTATTAAGGTAAACCTAACCATAGCATGAAACATATGGATCCAAATCAGCCCCTTACGAAGCAACGCATAAACTAGGGTTTAAGCTTCTGTCACTCTAGCAACCCATCATCTACTTATTACTTCCCAATGCCTTCCTCTTGGCCCAAATAATGGTGAAGTGTTATGTAGTCAACGTTCACATAACACCACTAGAGGCTAGACAACATACATCTTATCAAAATATCAAACAAATACCAAATTCACATGACTACTCATAGCAAGACTTCTCCCTTGTCCTTAGGAACGAACGTAATTACTCACAAAGCATATTCATGTTCATAATCAGAGGGGTAATAATATGCATATAGGATCTGAACATATGATCTTCCACCAATTAAACCAACTAGCATCGACTACAAGGAGTAATCAACACTACTAGCAACCTACTAGCACCAATCCCGAACTTTGAGACAAGAATTGAATACAAGAGATGAACTAGGGTTTGGAGATGAGATGGTGCTGGTGAAGATGTTGATGGAGATTGCCCTCTCCCAATGAGAGGAGCGTTGGTGATGACGATGGTGATGATTTCCCCCTCCTGGAGGGAAGTTTTCCTGGCAGAACAGCTCTGCCGGAGCTCTAGATTGGATCCGCCAAGGTTCCGCCTCGTGGCGGTGGAGTCTCGTCCTGAAAAGTTCCCTCTTATTTTTTCTCATGGAAAGACCTCATATAGGAGAAGATGGGCGTCGGAGAGCCACCAGGGGGCCCATGAGGTAGGGGGCGCGCCCTAGGGGGGGGGGCGCCCCCCACCCTCGTGAGCAGGGTGTGGGCCCGAGGGAGTCCTGGATTAATGGGTCTCCGGACACTCACGCGATACTTGTGGTTACGGAGTTTTAATCAGACACAGAGAAAGATAGGGGCTTATAGTTTTGCCCGACAACCTTTTACCTCAAGGGTAATGTCAACAATAATGGTTCATGCTCCCCTACATCCAATTATATATATATATATATATATATATATATATATATATATATATATATATATATATATATCATGTTCTTTCCAACATGCTAAGCTTGCCAAAGGATAAAATTAAAAAGGAAAGGTGAAGATCACCATGACTCTTGCATAAGGTAGAAGATAATAATAAAGGATAGGCCCTTCGCAGAGGGAAGTAGAGGTTGCCATGCGCTTTTACGGTTGGATACACAAAATCTCAATGCGAAAGAACGTCACTTTATATTGCCCCTTGTGATATGAACCTTTATTATGCAGTCCGTCGCTTTTATTACTTCCACATCACAAGATCGTATAAATCTTATTTCTCCCACACCAATCAATCATACATGTTTAGAGCAATTTTTATTGCTTTGCACCGATGACAACTTACTTGAAGGATCTTACTCAATCCATAGGTAGATATGGTGGACTCTCATGGCAAAACTGGTTTAGGGATTTTGGAAGCACAAGTAGTATTTCTACTTAGTGCTGAGAATTTGGCTAGCATGAGGGGGAAAGGCAAGCTCAACAAGTTAGAGGATCCATGACAACATACTTTATCTCAGATATAAGAAAGACATAACTCATTACGTTGTCTTCCTTGTCCAACATCAACTCTTTAGCATGTCATATTTTAATGAGTGCTCCCAATCATAAAAGATGTCAATGATAATATATCTATACGTGAAAACCTCTCTTTCCTTATTACTTCCTATTAATTGCAACAATGACCAAAGCTATGTCTGCCAACTCCCAACAACTTTTAATCATCATACTCTTTCTATGTGAAGTCATTACTCTCAATAAGATCAATATGAACTCTTTGTTTCTTTTTATTCCTTTTCTCTTTTCTTTTATTCACCCAAGATCATGGCAAAATAATCAAGCCCTTGACTCAACACTAATCTTTATTATATATAGCTCACGGACTCGATTACAAAGAGAGATCATAAAGCAAAACTCAAAACTAGATCATGCCATAAACTTTATTCTACTAGATCAAGATACTACTAATAGGATCGAACTAAGAAAAATGATAAAGATAGGAGTTGTGATGGTGATATGATACCGGGGCACCTCCCCCAAGTTTGGTAGTTGCCAAGGGGAGTGCCCATACCCATGTGATTGTATCTCCTTTGTCGGTGACACTACTAGGGAAAAGCCTATACACAGAATCTTACCAGCAGCGCGCTTTAAAATCAGGCGCTGCTGCTAAGTAGCAGTAGCGCGGGTTTTTAAACCTCGCTACTACTAAGTTGATAGCAGTAGCGCTGTTTTTAACCCTCGCTACTACTAAGCGGTCTCTACCGTGCCCCCCGGGACATGCCATAGTAGTAGCGCCGGTTTTTAACCCCCGCTACTACTAAGTTGATAGCAGTAGCGCTGGTTTTTACCCCTCGCTACTACTAAGTTGATAGCAGTAGCGCTGGTTTTTACCCCTCGCTACTACTAAGCGGTCTCTACCGTGCCCCTGGGCCATGCCATAGTAGTAGCGAGGGTTATAAACCCATGCTACTACTAAGTTTTTACCCCTCGCTACTACTAAGAGGTCTCAACCGTGCCCCTCCGGGACATGCCATAGTAGTAGCGAGGGGTAAAATCCCTCGCTACTACTAAAGGTCCCATTTTGAAACTCTACCCCCCCCCCCCTCGTGGACCGCCTTTTCGGTTTTGTAAAAAGCAAAAGAAGATAAAAACTTCAAAAATTAAAATCCTTCGAGATGTAGTTATATTACTACATCTACTAGTTAGGAAAATTTAAAAACTTAAATTTGTACACGTTTTGCAAAAATTGTAGGGAAAA
>NC_041388.1:53328455-53434584 GCF_002162155.2 Triticum dicoccoides
TTAGAAAAAAACGTATAATATATCAAAATGTTTCAAAAATTAAAATCCTTCGAGATGTAGTTATGTTCTTACATCTACTAGTTAGGAAAATTTAAAAACTTAAATTTGGACATGTTTTGCAAAAAGTGTAGGGAAAATGTAAAACGGCTATAACTTTTGCATACGATGTCAGAAAAAAACGTATAATATATCAAAATGTTTCAAAAATTAAAATCCTTCGAGATGTAGTTATGTTCTTACATATACTAGTTAGGAAAATTTAAAAACTTAAATTTGGACATGTTTTGCAAAAAGTGTAGGGAAATGTAAAACGGCTATAACTTTTGCATACGATGTCAGAAAAAAACGTATAATATATCAAAATGTTCAGCATGAAAATCCGCATACGATGGAGACTGCCTACGGCTTGTTTGCAAATTTTTAGAATCCTCAAATTCTAAAAGGAAAAAAAGTTATGCTCAAATTTTAGTTTTTTTTAAATTTTGGTCAAATCTGGTCAAACTGTGGTCAAACTACTTATTCAAGACGTATTAGTGTTACTAAATAATTATTCAAGAATATTAGTGTTACTAAATAATTATTTCAGTTTTTTTGGAATTTTGGTCAAATCTGGTCAAACTGTGGTCAAACTTTGGTCAAAATGTGGTCAAACTCCTTATTCAAGAAATATTAGTGTTACTAAGTAATTATTGTGGTTTAGAACAATAGTTTTAAACTCAAACAGCGAAATGTGTGACTTCATGCTCAAGCTAAACTCCCGAGGGTTAATAGGATTGACATCTTACTATTGTCAGGAAAACAACAAGTGCAGACTTGGAATCGAGGGAGAATAGAACCCGGAAGTTAAGCGTGCTCAGGCTGGAGTAGTAAGAGGATGGGTGACCATCCGGGAAGTTAGATGATTTGAATGATGAGGGGTGATTAGAGATTAAATTGAGCAGCGATGAGGGTGATTAGAGATTAGAGGTTAAAATAATTCAGAAATTTGAAAATTCGGGCAAAAAATTCAAAAAAAATTCCGCGGGTTAGTAGTAGCGCGGGTTTTTACCCACGCTACTACTAACGGACGTAGGAGTAGCACGGGTGCGCCCGCGCCACTGCTATACGTTAGCTGTAGCGCCTTATTAGTAGCGCCGGCCCCCGCGCTGCTAATAGGCCCAAAACCCGCGCTGCTGCTAGGCTTTTCCCTAGTAGTGTGAAGAAGGTGGAGGTGTTGTTGATGATGCAAGCTTATCATCCATCTTCCAAGGCATAGGTTCACCATCGTAGAAGGATGATCCAGTCTCCGGAATCCTCGAATCTGCAATCAAACTCATTCTTTTGAATCTATATTCATACTCACAGTTTTGGTTTTGTAGGTCATAGATTTGGGCTTGGAGGTGCTCGATCTTCTCATATAGCTTGAAGATGGCCTCCTCGGTGTTCTTGGCATCCGGCTTGTAGTTGTTAGTGAACTCCACGAGCATCGTATGGCTAGCGTTGATTCCACGCTCCACCATCCCCTGGCACTTGAAAACTTGTTGCTCCATTGCTTCGAGCCTCGTCTCCATGCTTCCGGTTCCCTTTGGTCCCTCAACATCGCGGATGTGCAACAACCCATCACGCATCTCAATGGCTTGAGGGTGTCGCAGCACCTCCGCGAGGTAAGGGTTGATGACCTTCTCGAAGAACTTGTCCTTGGAAGCACTTGGGGACGTCATGATAATCTAGATCTGTCAGAAAAACAGCTCGAAACAAGAACAAAGAATAATTGCATGATACGGGAGTCAAAACCTTCGGGAGAATATATAACGAATTTTTACCGACCAAAATACGTAACGTGCAAGAAAACGAAGTTCGGAAGGCACACGAGGTGCTCACGAGGTAGGGGGGCACGCCCATGGGGGTAGGGCGCGCCCACCACCCTCGTGGGGCCCTCGTGACCTCCCCGGACTACTACTTATTTTTCTATTTTTCTAAATATTCCAAAACGGAGAAATATTGCCTTAAAAAATGTTTTGGAGTCGGTTTACTTACCGTACCACATACCTATTCCTTTTCGGAGTCTGAAACGCTCTGGAAAGTGTCCCTTATTTATTCCTCTGGGGTTATGGTTTCAATAATATTGGTTTCAACATTTATGGGATTACCTGAGATATAGTGTTTAATTCTTTGACCGTTTACCACCTTCAGATTTGTGCCTTCAAAGTTGTTGATCTTTATGGCGCCAGAATGATAGACCTCTTCGATAACATAGGGGCCTTCCCATTTAGAGAGAAGTTTTCCTGCAAAAAATCTTAAACAAGAGTTGTATAGCAATACATAATCACCTACATTAAACTCACCCTTTTGTATCCTTTTGTCATGCCATCTTTTAACTTTTTCTTTAAACAACTTGGCATTTTCATAAGCTTGGGTTCTCCATTCATCAAGTGAGCTAATATCAAATAATCTCTTCTCACCGGCAAGTTTAAAATCATAGTTGAGCTCTTTAATAGCCCAATATGCCTTATGTTCTAGTTCGAGAGGTAATGACATGCTTTTCCATAAACCATTTTATACGGAGACATGCCCATAGGATTTTTATATGTAGTTCTATAAGCCCATAATGCATCATCAAGTTTCTTGGACCAATTCTTTCTAGACCTATTTACAGTCTTTTGCAAAATTAATTTGAGCTCTCTATTGCTCAACTCTACTTGACCACTAGACTGAGGGTGATAAGGAGATGCAATTCTATGATTAACATCATACTTAGCAAACATTTTACGGAAAGCACCATGAATAAAGTGTGAACCACCGTCAGTCATTAAATATCTAGGGTCTCCAAACCTCGGGAAAAAAACTTCTTTAAGCATTTTAATAGAAGTGTTATGATCAACACTACTAGTTGTAATAGCTTCTACCCACTTATTAACATAATCAACAGCAACTAGAATATGTGTGTATCCATTAGAGGCAGGAAAAGGTCCCATATAATCAAATCCCCAAACATCAAATGGTTCAATAACGAGTGAATAATTCATAGGCATTTCTTGACGTCTACTAATATTACCAATTCTTTGACATTCATCACAAGACAAGACAAACTTACGGGCATCCTTGAAGAGAGTAGGCCAATAAAAACCAGATTGCAATACCTTATGTGCAGTTCTATCTCCAGCGTGGTGTCCTCCATAAGCCTCGGAATGACACTTGCGTAGGATCTGTTCCTATTCATGCTCAGGTACACAACTTCTAATAACACCATCTACTCCTTCTTTATAAAGATGTGGGTCATCCCAAAAGTAATGTCTCAAATCATAAAAAAACTTTTTCTTTTGTTGGTATGTGAAGCTAGGTGGTATAAACTTAGCATAATCAGCATACCATGGAGTACTACGAGAAGTACTTATAACATTTAATTATTCATTAGGAAAGCTATCATTAATAGGTAGTGGGTCATCAAGAACATTTTCTAACCTAGACAAGTTGTCTGCAATGGGGTTCTCAGCTCCCTTTCTATCAACAATATGCAAATCAAATTCTTGTAGCAAGAGAACCCATCTAATAAGTCTAGGTTTAGCATCTTTCTTTTCCATAAGGTATTCAATAGCAGCATGATCAGTTTGAACAGTTACTTTAGAATCAACAATATAAGGTCTGAACTTATCACAAGCAAATACAACTGCTAAAAGCTCTTTTTCAGTAGTAGCATAATTTCTTTGAGCATTGTCTAGAGTCTTACTAGTATAATGAATAACATTTAATTTCTTATCAACTCTTTGCCCTAGAACAGCACCTACAGCATAATCACTAGCATCACACATAATTTCAAAGGGTAAATTCCAATCAGGTGGCTGAACAACAGGTGCAGAGACTAACGCTTTCTTAAGTGTTTCAAACGCTTCTACGCAATCATCATCAAAGACAAATGGTGTATCTTTTTTTAATAAATTGGTCAGAGACCGAGAAATTTTTGAGAAGTCCTTAATGAACCTCCTGTAAAATCCGGCGTGACCAAGGAAACTTCTTATACCTTTGATGTCCTTGGGACATGGCATCTTTTCAATAGCATCAACTTTGGCTTTATCAACTTTAATACCTCTTTCAGAAACTTTGTGCCCCAAGACAATACCTTCATTAACCATAAAGTGGCACTTTTCCCAATTCAAGACAAGATTAGTTTCTTCACATCTCTGCAAAACTCGACCAAGATTGCTCAAGCAATCATCAAAAGAGGAACCATAGACGGAAAAGTTGTCCATGAAAACCTCACAAATCTTTTCACAAAAGTCAGAGAATATAGCCATCATGCATCTTTAAGGTAGCAGGTGCATTACATAAACCAAAAGGCATACGTCTATAAGCAAAAGTACCAAAAGGGCATGTAAAAGTAGTCTTTGATTGATCTCTAGCCGACACAGGTATTTGAGAGAAACCAGAATAACCATCTAGAAAGCAATAGTGTGTATGTTTGCATAATCTTTCTAGAATTTGATCAATAAAAGGTAAGGGGTAATGATATTTCTTAGTAGCTTTATTTAATTTGCGGAAATCAATTACCATCCTATAACCTGTGATAATTCTTTATGGAATCAATTCATCTTTATCATTAGGAACAACAGTGATACCTCCCTTCTTAGGGACACAATGGACAGGACTTACCCACTCACTATCAGCAACATGATAGATTATACCTACCTCCAGAAGCTTTAGTATTTCTTTTCTTACCACTTGTTTCATTCTAGGATTCAGACGTCATTGAGGATCATGAACTGGTTTGGCATCTGCTTCCAAATTTATTTTATGTTGACATAGAGTGGGACTAATGCCCTTAAGATCATCAAGAGTATATCCAATAGCAGCATGATGCTTCCTCAGAGTTTTCAATAATCTTTCTTCTTCATGCTCTGAAAGGTTAGTACTAATAATAATAGGATTTATCTTCTTTTCATCAAGATAAGCATATTTAAGATTATCAGGCAAAGGTTTAAGCTCAAACACGGGATCACCCTTGGGTGGAGGAGGATCTCCTAAAATTTGAACAGGCATATTGTGTTGCAGAATAGGTTCCTGTTTAAAGAGTACTTCATCTATTTCTCTTCTTTCATTCATGAACATATCATTTTCATGGTCTAGCAAGTAGTGTTCTAAAGGATCACTAGGAGGTACAGAAATAGAAGCAAGACCAATAATTTCATCCTTACTAGGTAATTCTTCCTCATGATGTTGTTTACTAAATTTAGAGAAATTAAACTCAAGAACCATATCATCCAAGCCAATAGTAACAACATTCTTTGTGCAATCTATGGTAGCATTGACAGTATTTAAGGAGGGTCTACCAAATATAATGGGACAAAAGCTATATTGTGGGGAACCAAGAACAAGAAAATCAGCAGGATATTTAGTTTTCCCACACAAGACTTCAACATCTCTAACATTTCCCATTGGTGAAATAGTATCTCTATTAGCAAGTTTAATAGTAACATAAATTTCTTCTAACTCAACAGGTGCAATGTCATGCATAATTTCTTCGTATAAGTCAATAGGTATTGCACTAGCACTAGAACCCATATCACATAAGCCATGATAACAATGATCTCCTATTTTAACTGAAATAACAGGCACGCCTACCACAGGTCTATGTTTATCTTTATCACAAGGTTTAGCAATTCTAGCAGTTTCACCTTCAAACTGAATAGCATGCCCATCAATATTATCAGACAAGAGATCTTTAACAATAGCAATATTAGGTTCTACTTTAACTTGCTCAGGAGGTGTATAAGTTCTAATATTGCTTTTACGAACAACAGTTGAAGCTTTAGCATGATCCTTTATTCTAACAGGGAAAGGTGGTTTCTCAATATAAGAAGTAGGAACAATAGGATCATTATAAGTTACAGTCTTTTCTTCAACTTTAATAGGTGCAGCTACTTTTACTTCTATGGGAGGATGATATTTAAACCACTTCTCCTTAGGGAGATCAACATAAGTAGCAAAATATTCACAGAAAGAAGCTACTATCTCAGAGTCAAGTCCATATTTAGTGCTAAACTTATGGAAAATATCGGTGTCCATAAAAGATTTAACACAATCAAACTTAGGTGTCATACCTGACTCCTTACCTTCGTCGAGGTCCCAATCTTCAGAGTTGCATTTAAATCTATCCAATAAATTCCATCTGAATTTAATAGTCTTCATCATAAAAGAGCCAGCGCAAGAAGTATCGAGCATGGTGCGATTGTTTTCAAAAAGCCGAGCATAAATTTTTTGAATGATCACTTCTCTTGAGAGCTCATGATTAGGGCATGAATATAACACTGATTTAAGCCTCCCCCAAGCTTGAGCGATGCTTTCTCCTTCGCGAGGCCAGAAATTATATATATAATTGCGATCACGATGAACAAGATGCATAGGGTAACACTTTTGATGAAATTCCAACTTCAATCTTTTATAGTCCCATGATCTCATATCATCACATAGCCTATACCATATCAATGCGTCTCCCTTCAAAGATAAAGGGAAGACCTTCTTCTTAGCAACATCATCGGGTATACCTGCAAGCTTAAATAGTCCACAAACTTCATCCACATATATTGAGTGCTCATCAGGATGCTTCATTTCATCTCTTGTAAAAGGGTTAGCTAGCAGTTTTTCCATCATACCCGAAGGAAATTCAAAAGGAGTTTCATTTTCAATTGGTTCAGTAGGTTGAGGAGCAACTCTTTGCTCTACTGGACAGGGTGAAGATACCCCGAACAAGCCCCTCGGAGAATTACTTTCCATAGTAACAAGTGACAGTAAATTTCAGCACACTATATAAATTTTTCCTTACCAAATTGCACCTACCAAAGGCGCTACACTCCCCGGCAACAGCGCCAGAAAAGAGTCTTGATGACCCAAAAGTATAGGGGATCTATCGTAGTCCTTTCGAGAAGTAAGAGTGTCGAACCCAACGAGGAGCAGAAGGAAATGATAAGCGGTTTTCAGCAAGGTATTCTCTGCAAGTACTGAAACAAGTGGTAATAGATAGTTTTGTGATAAGATAGATTGTAACAAGCAACAAGTTACAAAAGTAAATAAAGTGCAGCAAGGTGGCCCAATCCTTTTTGTAGCAAAGGACAAGCCGGAACAAACTCTTATAATAGGAAAAGCGCTCCCGAGGACACATGGGAATATCGTCAAGCTAGTTTTCATCACGTTCATATGATTCACGTTCGATACTTTGATAATTTGATATGTGGGTGGACCGGTGCTTGGGTGCTGTTCTTACTTGAACAAGCATCCCACTTATGATTAACCTCTATTGCAAGCATCCACAACTACAACAAAAGTATTAAGGTAAACCTAACCATAACATGAAACATGTGGATCCAAATCAGCCCCTTACGAAGCAACGCATAAACTAGGGTTTAAGCTTCTGTCACTGTAGCAACCCATCATCTACTTATTACTTCCCAATGCCTTCCTCTAGGCCCAAATAATGGTGAAGTGTTATGTAGTCGACGTTCACATAACACCACTAGAGGCTAGACAACATACGTCTTATCAAAATATCAAACGAATACCAAATTCACATGACTACTAATAGCAAGACTTCTCCCTTTTCCTCAGGAACAAACGTAATTACTCACAAAGCATATTCATGTTCATAATCAGAGGGGTAATAATATGCATATAGGATCTGAACATATGATCTTCCACCAAATAAACCAACTAGCATCAACTACAAGGAGTAATCAACACTACTAGCAACCTACTAGCACCAATCCCGGACTTTGAGACAAGAATTGGATACAAGAGATGAACTAGGGTTTGGAGATGAGATGGTGCTGGTGAAGATGTTGATGGAGATTGCCCTCTCCCGATGAGAGGAGCGTTGGTGATGACGATGGTGATGATTTCCCCCTCCCGGAGGGAAGTATCCCCGGCAGAACAGCTCTATCGGAGCTCTAGATTGGATCCGCCAAGGTTCCGCCTCGTGGCGGCGGAGTCTCGTCCCGAAAAGTTCCTTCTTATTTTTTCTCATCGAAGGACTTCATATAGGAGAAGATGGTCGTCAGAGAGCCACCAGGGGGCCCACGAGGTAGGGGGCGCGCCCTAGGGGGGGGGGCGCCCCCCACCCTCGTGAGAAGGGTGTGGGCCCCTGGCCTTCATCTTTGGCGAGGATTTTTCTTTATTTATTTTAAGATGTTCCGTGGAGTTTCAGGACTTTTGGAGTTGCGTAGAATAGGTCTCTAATATTTGCTCCTTTTGTAGCCCAGAATTCCAGCTATCGGCATTCTCCCTCCTTATGTAAACCTTGTAAAATAAGAGAGAATAGCCATAAGTATTGTAACATAAAGTGAAATAACAGTCCATAATGCAATAAATATTGATATAAAAGCATGATGCAAAATGGACGTATCAGTGTGGTGGATGAGGACGATCCAGTTGGCCTTCATGCCCGCCTAGTAGTGGACGCGCATGAAGGACAGGTGGACGGGTAGTGGTAGCATGTCGAGGGGCACCACGACAACCTCCGTAGGATTGTCAAGTCGGTGTCTGGGCCACCTGCGAGGATCGGGCATCAGCAAGCAGGGTGTCTTGAAAAGAGCCGGCCGGTTGCAGACGAGTAAACGGTACAAAGACACCGAGCATGCGGCCAGACGGACGGTGGTGAGTAGGTCCATACGACTACAAATCTGCTCCAAGAGAACATCGGGGAGGGAATTCCAATTGCGGCTCTGCGTGTCAGTCAGTTCTGCCATTGGGGTTTTCGGTGCCTGCGAGCCAGCGGGGAAGTGGATTCGGGCGGGCGAGCGAAGAAGCTTGTCCTCGTGTGGCCGAGCAGTGAACGGGGGGATATGGTACGCGCGAGCTACCAAGGAAGATGGCACGGGCGGGCGAGCAGTGAGCGGGGGTAAATGGTGTGCGGCCGACGATGGGGAAGAGAGGAGGAAGAAGAAGAGAGGAGGAAGAAGAAGAGACTAGTTGAATAGTTCTCTTTGATCGAGATGGGGAATAAATGGATCGCGAGGACTTCCTTTCTACAGTATCCCTATGCCTCTACGCTCACTTCACTCATTTTGCTCCGTACCTAGTCACTTGTTGAAATCTGTAGAAAGACAAATACTCCGTATTTGGGAACAAAGGGAGGCTTTTACTCCGTACTATTTGGAAACAGAGGGAGTATCACCATATGGAGGGAACAGAGGAAGCTTGAAATATGAACATGTCAATGGGAGGGAGTAAGCCCCATGCATGCATGCATGCAACATGCAACACTCACACGTACACATGGACGCACGCAACGCTCACGCACCCATGCGACACACAGCACACGACGCAACACACATGCTCACGCTCAAGTGCTCAACCTACTCCCTACGTCCGTGAAAGACTGTACATTTAGAGATTTACACATTGACCAGGGCATAATTAACGCCCAAAAGTAGCAGACTTATGTGTGCATGCGACCATTGAGATAAGAAGATTAAATGAAGGCCGTTGCATGCTGTAATTAAGGATAGACATGTAGCCTATACCTACAGCACAAGTTGGTGCATTAGTCAATCAATATCGATTTAGATTAAAGGCTCAATGCATTGGAAGTGTAGATGTACATCATGTAGTACACTCTTTGTTGGAAGACCGAGGGAGGACACGTGCATGCACTCACATACACAGCTAGGGCGGTTCGCGCGCAAGGGTTGGACTCGTGTCGCGCCTGCGTAAAGTTTTGTTTAACTGATTTCTTTGCTCTGCCACCTGACAGGTGGGACCCAGAAACCAGGTGACAATTTAACCAGTCAACAAAGTGCCACGTCGACTATGTGGCCCGTCAGTAGGGTGCAATACGGTGCTCTACGATGAGCTAGTGATCGCATAATCGCTGCAAAACTATATATAGTGACCGTAAAGAGCGTACTGTTACATACGTTGACCGCGAGTGTATTTTTCTCGTTTCAAATTAAGCCATATTAATCGAAAGGATGCAGTATGGACTACTACTACTAGTACTAGTACTGCTTTGATGTGTCCCGTCAACTCGCCGAACGAGGAGAAGCTTGCTTACTACGCCTCTCCCTCGCCCACGCGCGCGGTGGTTCGCAGGACGAGGAGAGGGTTTTGACTACAACACCCTCTCCCTCTCCCTCGCCCTCTCCCTCGCGGTGGACGTGCAGCAGTTCAATCAGTGTCAAATTGCCAGAAGCATATTGTACTGTAGTATCATCATTGTTGGACCTTCCGAAGAGGCGAAGAGCCAAGTGCAAGGTTCACACGAGTACGAACTGTTGAACCTCCCGAAGAGGCAAAGAGCCAAGCGCAAGGTTTTATAGGAGTTGTCGTCCTAGTAGGAGTGTACTAGTACAACTATAGCGAACGATGCTACTGTATGATGCCGCCACGTCACGTATATCCAAAGATGTGCCACCTTTTTATCTCAAAGAGCGTGTTGGAGCCCGTGCAACAACCACACAAGTTGCACGTACACATAACACATTTACTAGTAATAAATTCTAAAGGACAAATGTCAGTATGCCACACAAGTTCATCTCCAACTCATGTGATAAATTTGTGCACGACTAGTCTACATATATTCACAGCGCTACCATTCACAATTACCGTACTCCACTTACACGTTATAGATGGGCTACATGTCCTCCTCCAGGTTCCAGTCCCAGGTGTTCTTCATGGATGGCACGATCCATAGCAGTGGGCACCGGGAATCATTGTCGCAGCTTTCTAGTCCGGTTCCACACGATGGAGACTCATCCAAGGTGAAGCGGCATAAATCAGGGATAGCGTGTCCCAGCATGTCGTTCATCCGACGGTGCGCACTGAAGACACAACCATGCTTCATGAACGGTAGGCCTTCCGTGTCATGCATGGAAGGTGGCATCCACTTCACAATGGGGTAGCTGTCCTCGATGAAAAGCGAGTACTCTCCAAGAGTGTTCCTCGGCACCCATGTAGCATCAGGGGGGTCGAACTCGGCGCCGTTCATCTGGTACACGCGGCATCCCAGATCTAGACACATGGTGATGTACATAGTCAAGGTCCATGCATAATAATGTTGTGCTCAAATGTTGCGGTCAGTAATACTGTGCAGCAAATAGTACTACTCCGGTATAGAGGAAGTAAAATAACCGACTTATTATATATAGCCACTCTTGGCTACATGGATGAGATAGTAAGACATGGAAAAACAAGAATGGTGGCAGCTAGTGGGTTCAAGTCTTCAAGGGCCTAGCTAGCTATACGCATCCTCCAAGGTAAAAAGTACTCCTACTAGTACTACAAAGTATACTACTAGTACAACAATGAAAGATAAGGCAAGAGGGTTAAAAAATGGAATACCTGGGTAGATGGTGACGGTCCGATCGTGGTAGATTATGTGACCATGTTGCACATCAGTGGTACCATGGGCAACGACTGCCAAGATAGTTGATCCCAATATGCCAAAGTCAGCTACAAGGTTCCAGGTTAGACCGAATCGCGGATGCAAATGCACATCCGGGATCGGCGATCTTATTTTGATCAGGGATGACTGGTCCCTACAAAATAATGGAGTACCGTTAGGGATGCAAATGATGGTTTGTGCATTCCGTTTGTAATCTCCCGTACCGTAGGATGTCAACCAGATGAAACAAGTCCCCTGGCTTGTCACCGCGAAGATGCGGCCTAGATGGCGCATGGCGTCTTCGAACATGTAGGGGTACAAATATGCCGCCGCCAATATGCGCTAGCCTCTGCCGTTACTGCCTCCTGCATTGATGGCAATCCTTATGTCGAACACCGCGATGAGATAGTAATCGTCGTCGCCGCGTCGCTTTGTCGGCGGGTCCGCAATTGCTATCTTCTTCAATCTCATGTAGGCATCATCATACGTATTCTTGCCCAGCCAGTCCGGAAGGCTGATCCCAATGGTGGAGAAGGGGTCTACCGGAACGGCCGCACTGCTGTGGATATTGTGCAAAATGATGGTGGTATCCAGCCGGAGGTATGCAAGCCAATCTTTGTTGGCACCGACCCAGACCTATATATAAGACGGTGGGTAGTAGAGAAATTACGGGATGGAAATGGAATAACTAAGTACTACATGATCAAACTCCATTACTGACCTGCTCATCGGACAAAATCCGACTACCTCTCAATGTCGGCAACTCTAGCGGAGTCAATGTGCAACCATGGCTAGGGAGCGGTGGACTGTTCGAAGGATTTTCCCACAGAAGAACCTTCTCCTCGAGGGTGCATGGAAGACCAACAAGCATGGCATGTTTAAGCAGCGTCTTGAAAAAGTTGGTGCAGGAAGCACCGAGTCTTGCGGTGGTGAGGACGTCGGAGCGGCGTGCGATTTCTCCCACAGGATCGTCGTCCAAGGTCTCCCAGCCCCAACGAGGAGGAGAACCGCCTGGCGAATCCATGGGAGCAGCGACGAACTGCCTTCTCTTCGAGGGGAGGGGAACTGGCGAGGAGGAGATAAGAGCATAGTAACTGCAGGGCCTCGTCCCTTCCAACTGTAGATCGTTCCTCAGCAAAGGGGTGAGGCTATTATTTACTACTAGTACTCCCTCCGATTCTTTTTACTCTGCGCATAAGAGCAGACCCGGATACCAAGGCAGGGGCTCGCTGCATGCTTTCTGGACGGAAATACCCCTAACGCATGGATGGGAGGAGTTAGCAGCTATAAATGCCCCATGCAGCCCATTGGCTGTCCGCCTGCGTTCTCCTCTCTCTGCATGCTGCATGGATGTCTCCCTCTCTCTCACATGACTGCATGTGGTGGCGCTGGCCTATGAGAAGCTCGCGTGGAGATAGCAATCTTCTCTCTAGAAGAGATTTTTTTGAAAGAAAGGGATTATGGAACGTTATGGGATTGCATTATACTGTAAATAATAGCACTAGTAAGAAATTTTTGGCACTAGGTAGTAGTTTTTGGCGTGGATTAAGAAATTTTGGGTATGTTTTTGCCATTTTTTGTACACGCCAACTAGTGTCAAAAAACGTCTTACATTATGTGATGGAGGAGTACGTACTCGTACTGTAGCAGTACTAGTACTACTTTTCTCAACTAGTAGTGCGATGTAGTGTACTTCTAGTCTAGTCTAGTATAGTGCACCAGTTTTGAACTCTTGAATCTCAGGGCCAAGGAGCTATAGTTGGAAGTGGAGGGTATTACTGTTCTCTAGAACCATCGTTGTACTATCAATGCAGGGGAAGTACACCTGCGTAGTGGCCTAGTGGGTACTCTCGGTGCTCTATTCAGCCGCTCCTCTCACGTAGCTGGCCTACTCAGCCGCTCCTCTCACGCACACACTAGCAGCCTATTTATCAGCGACGGTTACTGCGGGGGCAGAACATTTGAGTTATTTGATACAGCGAGACTAGGCTTTTCGCTTCCATTTGTGGAGGTGTAATGGATCTCGTCGAACTTTGTTAGTAGTTCCTTCTTTATGAATGAGATGAAGCAAAGCTTTTGCCTCCGTTTCAAAAAAACATGGCAAGAGGAATTTCTTTTATAGTAGAGCCGATAATGGAGTGAAGTCCATGCATGCAACGCCACAAGCTACAGAGTAGTAGTAGAGCACTTTACGTATAGAGCCATATTGCACAGTTCCCAATGCCCTGCCAGGCTTTTCCGGCTCCTCGGGCTTAATTGGGAGGCGCTAGTTTAAATATGCTACTAGATGGAAGCTGCAAGCGAGGTGCGGCTAGGGCGAGCATGCGAGCCACGGAATGCTGGGAAGGAAAACCCGTTCACGTGGCTAGGCTGTCCAGTGCACCCAGATTGTGGGGCCGCACATCCGTTTGACTTCAAAACTCAAACTACCCGTGTAAAATATTGGCTCACAGCGAAGTGTAGTAGTACTATTTTGGAAAAAAGGCCGCCGTGCGTTCGGCCGGGATCGAACCCACAAAACGAGGTATACACTGCCGCGACCACTAGTAGTACTCGTTGGAGTACAACGCAACCTAGAATCGCCTTTTGTCGCTAGTAGTACATACATTGTTCCTTACAAGAAACCCCTAAGAGCATGATTAATAGTATAGCCAGCTGCTGGCTATAAGCCAGTGCCATGTCATCTACAGCCCATCTTATAGCCAACATGTAGTAGTAGTTTATTTCTTATAGCCCGCTAACTCAGCTCTATTGTACTTGATCTAATAATGCAAGAAACCACTAAGATGCCAAGAAACTACTACCACTTGCATACGTGGCAGACTTAAGATAAGACTACCTTATCAACCATTATACATGCTCTTACCAACAAAAATCATCGAGTGACCTCCTACCTCCGGCCCGTCCACCTAGTCATCCTCGGCCATGGGACGCAGCTACCGCCACCGGCAGAAGGCGAGGTCAAAACCGCCGGCGGTGCGGAGCCCATGTTGCGGCAGCCCGGATGCCAGCTCTGTCCGACGCTCGCAGCCGCTAGCTAGCCAAGATAGCTCCGTCCAGCTGCTTGTCTGCAAGGTTTGCTAGCTAGATTGGCAAGGAAGCGTGGCGGCTTGCTCGCGCGCGCCGCGCTAAGGCCAGCCATCTGGCTCGAGCGAAGGCCAGTGTGGCGGCTTGCTCGCTCGTGAGTCACGCTCAGGCCAGCCTTCCAACCCGTGCGGAGGCCAGCGCGGCGTTCGGCCCGTCCGGCGGAGCGGCGGCCAACTCGCTCATCATCGGCGCCACCGACGAACACGCATCAATACTGTTTGAAGTAATGTTCAGGAAAAATAATGATTTGAGGGGGAATAACATGATAGAAGGTCAGATGTGGGTCCCTCGTGTCAACGGTCAAACAAAATGTGTTGGTTTAAGCTGCCTCGTCAGCACGGACATGTGGGCCAACCCTGTCATAAATGGGTTTAAACGAACCTAATCGGTAGGAGTACTAGGTAGTTTTTGGCGTGGATTAAGAAATTTTGGGTATGTTTTTGCTATTTTTTGTACAATAGATTCCTCCTAGGGCTGGTTGGAAGTGGTAGTTTTTTGTTAAATACTCTACATATTGTAAGTAGGAGTGAAAGTTAAGCTTTGGAAGCCAATAAGCAAGGCTAGTTACATAGTGCATATGTGTACATGATTGAAAGTAAATATCAACCATGAGTGACTAATATCTTGATGGAAAACTCGAAACTATGGAATACTAGGAAAAGAAATGCATGGTTGGAAATACTAGCAATGTTCATGTCCGTTGCAACGAATCATAATTAGAATAATACTTATTCACAAACTTGGTACAAAACACTTTGATATACATATGTCACTAGAGATATATTATGTTTCAATTATAATATATTCCTTGGGCTGTTTTTGTGAGGTCAGGGAGGGATGTGGTTGGTTTTAAGATACTAATTATGGGTTTTTCTGCAAATTGGTAGACAAGTGGGATGTTGGTGAGAAAAGGCAACAACTTACCTCACAATCGTTAGATGTAGATCTGATGGTCAGAAACGACGGATGTCAGACACACCAACATCACCAACTTAGTCTTGTGTAGGAGTACTAGCAAGATCCGTGCATTGCATGGAACATCAAGATGCATTTTTTATAAAACACTTGTTGTGATTGACTCTTGCGGGAGTAATCCCATGTGTAAAAACTAATGATATCTCGAGAAATATGAGATAAGGTGAAGAGGAGTGGGGTGGTGGTGGTTGGTGGTCAAATTGAGCGGAGGCATGGGGATTGATGACGCCGGCAGCGGCCACCAGGCCAGTTTGTTCCAGAGGCTTCCTTTCTTAATTGCTCAACAATGAGGTTTGTTGGAGATAAGGATGAACGAGGGAAGGCCTTGCCTGCAAATGTGGAGAGGGGTGCGGGTATCTTTTAGTTTAATTTCCATCTGTCAGATATAGATTGGACGGTCTATATTGCAAGATGGCACACGTACCATCATCACCAACTCGGTTTTTTATAAGAGAAGAAATATAATTATGGAGATACAAACGTATTATCGATACTTGCTTCTGTAAACTAGCATCTACATTCTATTCAATGCCTCGGCATCTGGGGCCTTAGCACAATGACTTCTCGACTGTGTAAAATGAAGATTTTGCCGTCGCCGACAAGGAGGGGGTGACGGCGGCGCGCTTTTTGGCTTGCTCTAGTCCTAGTAGTCATACTAGGTGGTCTAAGCACGTGTAGATTTATTCTTTTTCATGTCTCGTGTTCGCCGTACTGCCACGACTGTTCATTAATAGACTGTAAGTTATTCACGGGGAAACCCTTGTTGAGCATGTTTGCGAGAGAGAGAGAGAGAGTGCATGTGTAATATGTTAGAGACTGAGGCAATGATAACAGATTCTTTGTGTCTATGTGTGTGGAGGATAGAGAGAGACATGTACATGGGGCTTTGTGTTGTGTAATGTGGAGACACATATACAAACATGAGGAGAGATGAGGATCCAGGTAAATGGGTGTTTGTGCGTGTCTGCATGTGTTGTGCACGCGTTTGTGTGTGAGAGGGAGAGAGTGTATGTGGAGTAGAGACCACTGATGATGTAAACCTAGTATAAGGGAAGGGGGAATGGTGTGACATGTGTAGTAGCGAGATAGCACGGGTGTGGGCGGGGGGAGCATACTATTTGGAAGAGACATCGAGTGTGTGTGTGGGAGAGGCTGTGAGAGCGAGAGAAAGAGAGAGCTAGCGACGAAGAGAGAGAGAGAGGAAGAGAGGGGGTGACAGGGGTCGTTTGTGTCCATAAATGGCATATAGATAGGGAGACAATGTTGATGTTGTCCGAAATTGGCCTATGAACAGAGACGCAAGGGAAGCGAGTCATCGTGTGTGTGATAGGGACTTCATGAGAGAGCTAGAATAGATGGTGTAGAGAACAATGTGCGAAATTGAGAACGGTTATACATTAGGGAGCTATGCAAAGAGTCATGACATATATGTATACAGGGAAGGAGCTGGGGCGGGTCCGCATGTGCGAGAGATAGAAAGAGGAGAGTGGTGCACAAGGAGACAAAGTGTGCTTGTTTGCAGTGGGGGTGGTGTGTGAGGTGCATAACTAGGGAGATAGATGTTTGGGGGCGACGTTTTGTGTGTATGGGAAATATACACTCTACATAGTGCGTGTGCTTGGGTAAAAGAGATAGCGGGAGACCTAGAGAGTGAGGGAAGAGATGTGTGCATGCCCGAGAGACAAAGTGATAGAGACCTATGTTGGGGCCCGGACTTTACAAGAGAGAGGGGTGTTAATGTGCTCTCGTGTTGGTGTTTGGGGGGAGAGAACGACTTCTCTCTCTATGTGTGTGTGTGTGTGGTGGTGGTGGGGGGGGGGGTTGACTTCAGATAAAGAGTGAGGTGTCTATATTTGAGGGACTTTAGCGTAATTGAGATATTGTGCACTCATGGTTGATCAATTTGTTTCACAGTTTGTACTATGAGATAACGATACTTTTGAACATGCGTGATATACCTTGATGTACCAGAATTACAAACCTAAGATTGGAATTTTGGAATTCGACTCCATCATTAGCTTTTGTAATTCATTTAAACAGAGGTACATTTTCTAAGCCGGGATTTCGTGATTTCAAATTCATATATCAAACCTAGAGATATACACATACGGGCATGTTCAAACTTTATAATCATCCACTTTATTCATACACATACACATTTTTTGCTTTTGTCATCATATTTAGGATAAACACATTTGGAATTTCATTTGAATTAGACCATATGATGGTATTTGCTTGTAGTAGCTCAATGATCCATATTTGAATTGAATGGACAATCTAAGTTTCGAGTTGGAGACATTGATTTTCAAAACTTGAACTTTTTTTTGCGTGCAAAACAAACAAATTGTCGGCCATGATATCATAGTCGGCCGTACGAGAGCAGAATACTTATAATTTTAGGTACTAAAAGCTTTCAAACTTCCCGCTCACATCGAAATATCACGCGCCCGAAAGTTTAGCCCTGTGATATTCCTGTTTTACCCCTGCCACATGAACGGAAAAGGGCTGCTTTGGTAACTCCATTGTTTTCCCCTCTTTGCCCCCAACATTCTTCCCCAGAGCCCCTCCCCTACCCCTCCCCGACCCCCAACCACGGCAAGCCGCCAAATCTAGTCCTCCGCCGCAGCGGTGGACCTCACACCCCACTGGATCTACCTTTCGCACCTTGGAACCCCCAACTGCCAACTCACCACTTCACCGGAGCCGCTTCAGCGACTGGCTTGTCCATCGCTCCAGATCTCCTTGACCGCCATCGTGGTCCACTGCACCGGATCTGCTTAACCGGCGCCCTCGTCCACCACAACGTAGGCCCTTCACTAACTCCCTCGTCCGCCCCTTCGCTGGCCCTTCATACAAGCCCTCGTCCACCGCAACAGATCCGCCTCACCGAAAGCACTATACAACGCGCCCGCCGAAGCCTTCGTCCACTGCACTGGACCCGCTCCACGGATGCCATATTCAACTCCACCGGCCCTGCTTTACCGACGCCACAGCCTCATCAGGTTGTTTCGATTTGTACTCCTTCGGTTTTTCTCTTTATTGTGCAACTGTTCACTTACCACGGATGAGCTTTCTTGTATGTCGACAGGCGCCGCAACCGTAGCACCGGAGCCGCTTCAGCGACGGCGACAGCCGGCCCAAACTCAACCGCAACACGAGCACCATCGATGATCCTTAGCTATCAAGTATGACAACGATACCCATACGCCGCCGATAATCAGGTACTATTGTCCAACGGCCGGCGCCTACGTTCACTTTCCTAGCATAAGCACCGCACCTTTGAATTTCTTCAGGGCATCATTCAGTTTTTCATGAGACGCGTTATTCTGCTTGCACCTGTAGGGCCATACTTCTGGCAGTGAACATGTTACATGTGCTAAATTACATACCAGTGCACATATAGTTAATATGCTTTAGTTTTGTTCTGATGCCACTTGTTGGTTCCATCAGACTGCTTAATGTTCTCTATGCTTAATTACACATCAGCAAACTAGCATGTGGTTCCACTGCTTTTTGTTCGTTTTACCCTACATTTTCCGATGCTAGCTATTAGATCACTGCTCCGAGCCTCTGTTCATTACTTGTTTGTGTGTTCTTGATCTTCCCAAGTTGCATGACTAATTTTATGCTTCTATTAATTATGGAGATGCCAACCCCATCAAGCAAAATATTTGTTCTTTTGGGGCTGGCACCTCTAACAAGCATAAAAATAGAGGGAAGCTGATATACTCCCTCCGATTCTATTTACTCTGCGCATAACTCTTGACCTGCATACCAAGGAGGGCACTGGTTTAATTTTTCTAGACTAATTTGCCAATTAATTAGGGCAGAGGCGGATGGGGCGTGGCACAAAAGGAAACCAGCACTAGGAATCGGCAACGCGCAGACTAATACGAGAAAACTGAGAAAAAGTTATACGCAAAGTAAAAAGAATTGGAGGGAGTATTATCGTGTATGCACACACCCTTCTTTCATTAGTCTAGATGAATGATACGTCTCCGTCGTATCTACTTTTCCAAACACTTTTGCCCTTGTTTTGGACTCTAACTTGTATGATTTGAATGGAACTAACCCGGACTGATGCTGTTTTCAGCAGAATTGCCATGGTGTTGTTTTATGTGCAGAAAACAAATATTCTCGGAATGACCTGAAACTCCACGGAACATCTTAGAAAAAACAATAAAAAATCCTCGCCAAAGATGAAGACTAGGGGGCCCACACCCTGTCCACGAGGGTGGGGGGCACCCCCCCTCTAGGGCGCGCCCCTACCTTGTGGGCCCCCTGAATGCCCTCCGACGCCAACTCCAACTCTATATATTTGCTTTCGGAGAGAAAAAAATCAGAGAGAAGAAATCATCACATTTTACGATACGAAGCCGCCGCCAAGCCCTACAAACTCTCGGGAGGGCTGATCTGGAGTCCGTTCGGGGCTCCGGAGAGGGGGATTCGTCGCTGTCATCATCATCAACCATCCTCCATCACCAATTTCATGATGCTCACCGCCGTGCGTGAGTAATTCCATCGTAGGCTTGCTGGACGGTGATGGGTTGGATGAGATTCATCATGTAATCGAGTTAGTTTTGTTAGGGTTTGATCCCTAGTATCCATTATGTTCTGAGATTGATGTTGCTATTACTTTGCTATGCTTAATGCTTGTCACTAGGGCCCGAGTGCCATGATTTCATATCTGAACCTATTATGTTTTCATGAATATATGTGAGTTCTTGATCCTATCTTGCAAGTCTATAGTCACCTACTATGCGTTATGATCCGGCAACCCCGAAGTGACAATAATCGGGACCACTCCCGGTGATGACCATAGTTTGAGGAGTTCATGTATTCACTATGTGCTAATGCTTTGTTCCGGTTCTCTATTAAAAGGAGGCCTTAATATCCCTCAGTTTCCAATAGGACCCCGCTGCCACGGGAGGGTAGGACAAAAGATGTCATGCAAGTTCTTTTCCATAAGCACGTATGACTATATACAGAATACATGCCTACATTACATTGATGAATTGGAGCTAGTTCTGTGTCACCCTATGTTACGACTATTACATGATGAACCGCATCCGACATAATTATCCATCACTGATCCGGTGCCTATGAGTTTTCCATATACTGGTTCTCACTTATTTACTTTCCGCTGCTACTGTTACAATCACTACAAAATACCAAAAACATTACTTTTGCTGTCTTTACTTTTGTTGCCGCTACCGCCACTATCATATTACTTTGCTACTAAACACTTTGCTGCAGATACTAAGTTTCCAAGTGTGGTTGAATTGACAACTCAGCTACTAATACTTGAGAATATTCTTTGGCTCCCCTTGTGTCGAATCAATAAATTTGGGTTGAATACTCTACCCCCGAAAGCTGTTGCGATCCCCTATACTTGTGGGTTATCAAGACTAATTTCTGGCGCCGTTGCCGGGGAGCATAGCTCTATTCTTTGAGTCACTTGGGATTTATATCTGCTGGACACTATGAAGAACTTGAGAGATCCAAAAACCAAAATCTATCCCGCAACTACGAGGGGAGTTAAGGAACTGCATCTAGCTCTACACTTGATTCACCTTCTGTTATGAGTAAGTTTGCGACACCTACACCTGCTTCTGCTATCCGTTCTGATATGTCGCACGTTATTGATGATGCCACTTCTGCTATGCATGATACTTATGATGAAACTGCTTCTATGCCTGATACTACTGTGCCCCTTAGTGAACTTCTTGATGAACAAATTGCTAGGGCTAGAGAAAAAGAAATTATTGAATCTGAATACGATGATGATAGTGATGATGAAAATATGCCTGTTATTCCTGAGGGTTACCTTTTTGATATGGAATCTTCTGCCGCTATTTTAGCTTGCAAAGATAGATATGAGCTTAAGAGGTTATTAATTAAATGGAACAAAGAATCACTTAGAGATAAAATGAAACCCGACCCTGCTTTTGCTACTTCACCTATAAGCATTCCTGATAAGGATTATGAATTCTCTGTTGATCCTGATATAATTACTTTGGTTGAATCTGATCCGTTTTATGGCTATGAATCTGAAATTGTTGTGGCACATCTTACTAAGTTAAATGATATAGCTGCCCTGTTCACTAATGATGAGAGATCGCGTTACCTCTATATACTCAAAATATTTCCGTCCTCATTAAAGGGTGATGCTAAGATATGGTTTAATTCTCTTGATCCTGGTTGTGTGCGTAGTCCCCAGGATATGATTTATTACTTCTCTGCTAAATATTTCCCTGCTCATAAGAAACAAGCTGCTTTGAGGGAAATATACAACTTCGTGCAAATTAAAGAAGAGAGTCTCCCACAAGCTTGGGGGAGGCTTCTCAAGTTACTTAATGCTTTGCCTGATCATCCTCTTAAGAAACCTGAAATACTTGATGTCTTTTATAATGGACTAACCGATGCTTCCAGAGATTACCTGGATAGTTGTGCTGGTTCTCTTTTCAGGGAAATAACACCGGATGAAGCTGAAATTCTATTGAATAATATGTTGACAAATGAAAATAATCGGGCACCTCCTGAGTCAGTTCCTGAGCCAGCTCCTGAGCCATCTCCTGCTCCAATTACCGAGCCTATTCTTAAACCAACTCCGAAGAAGAGAGGTGTTCTATTTCTCAGTCCCGAAGATATGCAAGAGACAAATAAATCTATGAAATAAAAAGGTATTAAAGCTGAAGACGTTAAGAATTTACCTCCTATTGAAGAAATACATGGTCTTAATATATCGCCTGTTGAAGAAACATATGATCTCAATTCTTTATTTACTGAAGAACCTCCTGATCCCGATATCCCAACACAGGTAGTAAAGGTAAATTCTCTCTATAGATATGATAAAGCTGAAGTCCCTCCTACTAAAATTGCTAGTCAGTGCTTGGATGAGTTTGATAACTTTATGTTTAAGCAAGACGACTTCAATGCTTATTTTGGTAGACAATTAAAAGAAAATGCTTATATGATTAGATGCTTGGGTGATTATATGGCTAATATTAAAGGTGAACTTAAACTTCTTAGCAAACATGCTTCTATGGTTACCACTCAAGTAGAACAAGTACTTAAGGCTCAAAAAGAAGTGCTTAATGAAATGAATAGTAAGAAAAATGATTATGCCATTAGAGTGGCTACTAGAACTGGTAGAAGGACTCAGGAACCTTTGTATCCTGAAGGCCACCCTAAGAGAATCGAGCAAGATTCTCAAAGAAATAATATTGATGTTCCTAGTTCTTCTAAAAAAAAGAAGAAGAAAAATGATAGAACTGTGCAAACTTCTAGTGAACCTATTGCTGAACCACCTGATAATTCTATGTCTGATGCTGAAACACAATCTGGTAATGAACATGAACCAAGTAAAAATACTAATGATGATGTTCATGATGATGTTCAACCTAGTAATGATAATGATGTAGAAATTGAACCTGCTATTGATCTTGATAACCCACAATCAAAGAATCAACGATATGATAAAAGAGACTTTGTTGCTAGGAAACATGGTAAAGAAAGGGAACCTTGGGTTCAGAAACCCATGCCTTTTCCTCTGAAACCATCTAAGAAAAAGGATGATGAGGATTTTGAGCGCTTTGCTGAAATGATTAGGCCTATCTTTTTGCATATGAGATTAACTGATGTGCTCAAAACAAATCCTTATGCTAAATATATGAAGGATATCATTACTAATAAAAGAAAGATACCGGAAGCTGAAATCTCCACCATGCTTGCTAATTATACTTTTAAGGGTGGAATACCAAAGAAACTTGGAGACCCTGGAGTACGTACTATACCTTGCTCCATTAAAATAAATTATATTCAAACTGCTTTATGTGATCTTGGAGCCGGTGTTAGTGTTATGCCTCTCTCTTTATATCATAGACTTGACTTGAATAAGCTGACACCTACTGAAATATCTTTGCAAATGGCTGGTAAATCAACTGCTATACCTATCGGTATTTGTGAGGATGTGCCTGTTGTGGTTGCAAACATTACTATTTTAACGGACTTTGTTATACTTGATATTCCCGAGGATGATAGTATGTCTATTATTCTTGGAATACATTTTCTTAATACTGCAGGGACTGTTATTGATTGCAACAAAGGCAATGCCACTTTTCATGTTAATGGTAATGAGCATACGGTACACTTTCCGAGGAAACAACCTCAAGTTCATAGTATCAACTCTATTGGTAAAATTCCATCGATTATATTTGGAGGTTTTGAATTTCCTCTTCCTACTATCAACAAGAAATATGATATTCTTACTATTGGGGATGTGCATATCTCCGTTGAGGTAACTTAGTGTTATTCGAAATTTCTCCGGTTTCATGATTATCGAAATGAGTTTGTTAACAAGACCTGATCAACCTTGTTAGTGGATTCTTTTTGATGAGCATGAGATGGATGAAACTAGAAGCACAACCTTCTGTACCCCACTTTTACTTTCTGTTAATTAGTAGAAATAAAGTAAAAATAGTATTTTTCTGTCTGTTTCCTGACTTATCCGTGCAATATAAAAATATCCCGAAAATAAAAGTCCTGAGAATGCCATGCCAATTTAATATGATTTTTTTCGGGAATATTTGAGGATTTACTCTGCAAAAATTACCGCAGGAGGAGCTGCCACCTGGCCACGAGGGTGGTGGGCGCCCCCCTATAGGGCGCGCCCCTGCCTCGTGGGCCCACGATGGCCCTCCTCCACTTATCCCAGCACCCATCTTCTTCCTCTATCTCACACAAACCCGAAAAACCAACTCAAGCACGAGTTCCAGCCACTTTTGCTGTGATTTTCGATCTCCTTGCTCAAAACACCTCTCGCAAAACTGCTTGGGGAGATTGTTCCTTGGTATGTGACTCCTCCATTGGTCCAATTAGTTTTTGTTCTAGTGCTTTATTCTTTGCAAATTTTTTCTGCTTAGGTGACCCTGTTCTTGAGCTTGCATGTCAAATTTATATGGTTCTAAGTAGTTCTAATGCTTGATTTAGGCTCTAGGCACTTGTAGGAGTAGTTGCTATCAATATTATTGAAGTTGGTTCATTTTTGTTTGAAGTTACTAAAAATTTCAGATTGTTTCAGAAAAATAATGAGGAGATTTTTAAGGGGCTCGTCGAGCCAAAGCTCGAAGGAAAAGGCGCCGAAGCCTAAGTATAATTTGCCGCGCACCATGGAGATTCGGGCGTGTGAATGGCCTTCTGAAGATTTCTTGAGAGCAGTCGGTATCTATGAAGATTTTCATGAATTGGCTCACAATGCAGGCCTCACCGCTTTCCTCCATGACCAATGCGATCAGTATCACTTACTCACAAATACTTTTGTGCAAAACTTTCATTTTCATTCTAGGAACTCACCACCTACGGTGGAGTTTCATTTATATGATGAGCATAAGGAGATGTCACTTTATGATTTCTGTCGGATTTGTTTAATCCCTTTTGAGGGCAAGACAGAAGAACCACATCATAATGATGTGGCTGGGTTTATTGATACTATCACTGTAGGAGAAACTAGAAAGGTTTCCGATGCACGAATCACTAGCATACATTTTCCTATTTTACGCTACTTTGCATTATTTGCTAGTCGTTGTTTAATTGGATGCGGAAACAGTGGAACCCTTAGTATCCCTGATATAATTATTCTGCACCACGGTTTATACAGTGATAACACTTTTAGTATGGGCGGTATTATTGCTAGACGGTTAAGTATGAACCGTACTAAGGGTCCCATCTTTGGAGGCGTCTATGCCACACGCCTAGCTGCACATTTTGACATACCTATTAGGCATGCTGAGAAGGAAGAAAAGGTGCTTCCCCGTGTTTATCTAGATCATAAAAGTATGGTGGCACATGATTTTATTGTTAAGAATAGGGCAGGAGAGCTTAAATATCAATTGTTCTTTAACAAACATCATCCTGAGACTATTATCCTGCCTGCTCCTTCTTTGTTTAATTTTGTAGGACCCTACCTCGTTACGTGGGCTGCCGTCCAAGCTTACAAGAATCCTGCACCAGCCCCGGAACAGGAACCACAAGATGAGCCTCCACGACAATCTGTTTATTCTTGGGATCCAGAGATGACTGTCAGCCAGTGGCAGTCAGAGTCTTCTTCTTCATCACAGTATGATCCCAACTATTCCTCCTCATCACAGTACGACCCCAACAACTATTATTATGGATATCCGCCAGGCCAGCCATGGCCATAGAGCAACTTAGGCCAAAAGCCTAAGCTTGGGGGAGTACATATTTCTCACCGACATTACATTTATGCTCACACACACTCATTGCTAGATGTCGGTGCTCATACTTTTTCACTGTAATATCCATGCTAGTTTATTTTCTTTTTCCTGCTTTCTTCTTGTGTGTTTGTTCAACCTTAAGAAAAACAAAAAAAAATTAGTAGTAGTTTATTTTTCTGCTGTAGTAGTAATAATTAAAAAGAAAACCCCAAAATATTTCCCGTTCTTCTTTTGCTTGTTGGGAGCTTTCTCGTGTAAATAGTTTTATTTCTTTTCTTTTCTTTGGGGGTCAGTAGGAGAAGACCATAATTAAATTGTTGAAGTGGCTCTTATATGCATTATTGTTGATTTAACCCAGAGCCCATATTGCCTTGTCTTCTCCTATTTATTGAATGCTCGCAGATTCCAGCTTAGTCCAATGCACGTGCACTCTTATTATTATTCACACCGTTCGGTCGTGCAAGTGAAAGGCAATTATGATGATATATGATGGACTGGCTGAGATGAGAAAAGCTGGTATGAACTCGACCTCTTTTGTTTTTGTAAATATGATGAGTCCCTCGTTCTTGATTCAGCTTATTATGAATAAACATGTTTGCAATGACAATTAGAGATCATAGTTGCTTGTGCCATGCTTGATTAGCTATGAGTTATAATGATTTACCTTGTATGCCAACATGCTATTGAGATGATTATGATGTGGTATGATGGGGTGGTATCCTCTTTTGAATGATTTAAGTGACTTGACTTGGCACATGTTCACGCATGTAGTTGAAACAAAATCAACACAGCCTTCACGATATTTATGTTCATGGTAGATTATATCCTACTCATGCTTGCATCCAATGTTTATTAATTTTAATGCATGTACATGGCTGTTGTCGCTCTCTAGTTGGTCGTGTCCCAGTATTTTGCTAGCCTTCACTTGTACTAAGTGGGAATATTGCTTGTGTATCCAATCCCTTAAACCCCAAAGTTATTCCAGATGAGTCCACCATACCTTCCTATATGCGGTATCTACCTGCCGTTCCAAGTAAATTTGTATGTGCCAAACTCTAAACCTTCAAATAAACATTATGTTTTGTATGCTCGAATAGCTCATGTATCAACAAAGGCTGTTCTTATCTTCCGTGTTAGGCGGGTTATTCTCAAGAGGAGTGGACTCCGCTCCTCACTCACGAGAAAATGGCTGGTCACCAGGATGCCCAGTCCCATGATTTATGCAAACTAAATCAAAATTAATTGCAAATGAAACTCCCCCTGGGACCTGATGTATGTTGGAGGCGCTCGTTGTTTCGAGCAAGCCATGGATTGATGCTTGTTGGTGGAGGGGGAGTATAAACTTTACCATTCTGTTTGGGAACCGCCTATAATGTGTTTAGCATGGAAGATATCGCCATCTCTTAGTTGTTATGTTGACAATGAAAGTATGCCGCTCAAAATACAATTTATCTCTATTTCAAAACCGAGCTCTGGCACCTCTACAAATCCCTGCTTCCCTCTGCGAAGGGCCTATCCATTTACGTTTATGTTGAGTCATCACCCTCTTATCAAAAAGCACTAGCTGGAGAGCGCATCCATCATTTGCATTCATCACTGTTAATTTATATTGGGTATGACTATGATTGGATCTCTTTTACCATGAATTACAATGTCTAGTCACTCCTTGATCTTTAAAGGTGCTCTGCATTTATGTTTTGCGGTCTCAGAAAGGGCTAGCGAGATACCATCTTGTTATATCATATTATGATTGTTTTGAGAAAGTGTTGTCATCCGAGATTTATTATTATGACTTGCTAGTTGATTATGCTATTGATATGAGTAATTATGAGACCTGAGAATTATTGCAAATGTGGTTAGTTATGATCTATGATGAAAACTTGAATGCTGGCTTGACATAGTTACAACAACAAGAGACAACAGAGTTTGTAAAAGTTTTTCTTTCTTGCTTTCTTTCAGTTTGTCAACTGAATTGCTTGAGGACAAGCAAGGGTTTAAGCTTGGGGGAGTTGATATGTCTCCGTCGTATCTACTTTTCCAAACACTTTTGCCCTAGTTTTGGACTCTAACTTGTATGATTTGAATGGAACTAACCCGGACTGACGTTGTTTTCAGCAGAATTGCCATGGTGTTGTTTTATGTGCAGAAAACAAATATTCTCGGAATGACCTGAAACTCCATGGAACATCTTAGAAAAAACAATAAAAAAATCCTCGCCAAAGATGAAGACCAGGGGGCCCACACCCTTCTCACGAGGGTGGGGGGCGTGCCCCCCTAGGGCGCGCCCCTACCTCGTGGGCCCCCTGGAAACCCTCTGGCGCCAACTCCAACTCTATATATTTTATTTCGGGGAGAAAAAAATAAGAGAGAAGAAATCATCGCGTTTTACGATACGGAGCCGCCGCCAAGCCCTAAAACCTCTCGGGAGGGCTGATCTGGAGTCTGTTCGGGGCTCCGGAGAGGGGGATTCATCGTCGTCGTCATCATCAACCATCCTCCATCACCAATTTCATGATGCTCACCGCCGTGCGTGAGTAATTCCATCGTAGGCTTGCTGGAAGGTCATGGGTTGGATGAGATTTATCATGTGATCGAGTTAGTTTTGTTAGGGTTTGATCCCTAGTATCCATTATGTTCTGAGATTGATGTTGCTATGACTTTGCTATGCTTAATGCTTGTCACTAGGGCCCGAGTGCCATGATTTCAAATCTGAACCTATTATGTGTTCATGAATATATGTGAGTTCTTGATCCTATCTTGCAAGTCTATAGTCACCTACTATGCGTTATGATCCGGCAACCCCGAAGTGACAATAATCGGGACCACTCCCATTGATGACCATAGTTTGAGGAGTTCATGTATTCACTATGTGCTAATGCTTTGTTCCGGTTCTCTATTAAAAGGAGGCCTTAATATCCCTTATTTTCCAATAGGACCCCGCTGCCATGGGAGGGTAGGACAAAAGATGTCATGCAAGTTCTTTTCCATAAGCACGTATGACTATATACGGAATACATGCCTACATTACATTGATGAATTGGAGCTAGTTATGTGTCACCCTATGTTATGACTGTTACATGATGAACCGCATCCGGCATAATTATCCATCACTGATCCGGTGCCTACGAGTTTTCCATATACTGGTTCTCGCTTATTTACTTTCCGCTGCTACTGTTACAATCACTACAAAATACCAAAAACATTACTTTTGCTGTCTTTACTTTTGTTGCCGCTACCGCCACTATCATATTACTTTGCCACTAAACACTTTGCTGCATATACTAAGTTTCCAGGTGTGGTTGAATTGACAACTCAGCTGCTAATACTTGAGAATATTCTTTGGCTCCCCTTGTGTCGAATCAATAAATTTGGGTCGAATACTCTACCCTCGAAAGCTGTTGCGATCCCCTATACTTGTGGGTTATCAATGAACCATTGATGATCAATTCGGACCAGTGCATGCGATTAAAATTAATTTTACCTAAATAGATGGTGCAGAATAAACTACAACAACTAGATTTGCAACCACGGGAGGCTAACGATATCTTCAAAGAACATTGCAACAACAGCTAGGCTTCACAGCAACATATGGTAAGCCAGTGTGTTTTAGTACATGTGAAATGTAATGCGAGTGGGCTGCTTTCTTGGCTTGTGCCCTCAACGTGTAATCCTACCGAATTACATATAGTTAAGTTGTCTGCTTTGCTGTATTGCTTGATTCGAATGCTTATTTGTTGTTATGCTATACCTGAGTTGGCCAATATGTCAGCAGTGCCTGATGTACTATCGTAAAGAAATGCATGCCTATTTCATTTGAGTCCTTAACTTTTCCTCTCAACTTCATCACAAGACTGTCTTCGTAGTTTATATGAGGCCACACTGTTAAGTGCTTTCTCAGATTATTTCAACTGCTTAGATGCCTTGGCAACTTAAATATAGCGTTTGTACACTCCCTTTCAACTAGGGATGTCAACTGGGCCCGGTTTAATCCTGATTAAAGTCCACTAGTGGTATGATAGTTCAAAAGAGTTTTTTTTGAGGAAAATGAACTAGGGAGGTAGCAAAAACTAACTAGATGGGACTGGCGGATTTCGTTTATTTGCCACTTACATCCCTAGTTTCATCTTACCTTTTTAATTTCCTTTCGGCTGATGCTGCTTCGAACCATTTAAATATAGTTTGCCATGCTCGGCAATAATTCGTCTGTCGTTTACCATGTAAGCTTACTGCCTGGATCATACGATAACTATCTCTTACCAATGTTGGGGATATCGCTTATCGGGAACTTATCGGTCGACCCATGATAAGGGGTAAATTGGCCAGTTTATCGGCATATCGGCCGATTTATCGCCATATCGGCTGATTTATCGGCCGATTAATCTTATCGGCCAGATAACGGTAAGCGATAAATCAACCGATTTATCGGAATATCGGAAGATATCTTGAACAGTGTCTCTTACTGATGTCCAGCGGAAACCTTTCAGGATGCCGTTCACACTAGGACACAATGTAAAACCCCAGAATCTATTTGTGGAAGCAGTGCATCATCCATGTTACCAGATGGTAGCAGTTCAGAGGCAACACCGCCGGAGAGCAGTCTGAGCATAGTTATTATAGTGCTTGAGGCTCTACTAGAGGCAGAAAGAGAGGGTGTGGCTGCCATGAATGAGGTAATATTTATCTTGAGGCTGGAAATTACGGAATTAGCGACACACATTATGCAAGCAACCCAAGAATTGGAGGAAGTAAGAATGTTGCATTTGAAGACGGAGGAGGTCCTGCTGTTTCTGCTATCTGAAGCCCAAGATAATCCCGGTTCTTCTTTAGATACCAGTTGAAATTTTCATTAGATTATTGTACTTGCATGTTGTGTCATGTCTCTGAATGGATTATGTTGCAAGACCCCCTATGTTCTCCATGTGTTGTAATGATCCGAATTTTTAAGGCGAGGTAATCCTCAGAACTTGTATGATTGACATAAGGTGAACTGTTTGTCGTGTGAGCATATTGTATTGGATGAAATAACTGTTTGACTCAGAGTGTATCCAACCTACTGAATTCGAAGATCACGACATTTCTAAATCATAATCATATATAAAGGTGGAATAAATCTTTGTTGTGGTTTTGAAGAAATAAATAACAAAACATATAATTATCTGTGGATATTTGCAATCGAATACAAATTGGATGTGAATTTAGTTTGCCAGGTCCCAGGGCAAACGTGAATGCTAATTCTCCCAAGTTTTGAACGAAGCGGGTAAACACCCACTCTAATTTGTGGGCTGCTCGAAGCAAGTGTTTGCGAGATGGAAATTACTGTCTACCCCTGACACTTGACATCCTTATCGACATGATTTACACTGCTGTCGATAGGGGTAGACTAGTAACTTCAATCAGACCTGACACGACGGCCTCTGGGCCCATTCAGACACGGTGGGCGGCAAACGTGGGCGGCAAAACACATTTGATTCAAGCTCGTCCGAAAGACATGTGTCTCTTCCTCCATTTCCCCATTCATAGATGGTGGGCGGCAAAACAAACTCTCCTCGTCCGAAATCGATGTAGGCTTATATTTTAAATAGGGGCAGATGTGTAACTTCCATCAGACGTGACACAACCGCCCTACCTGTCAGCCCCGTTGATACACCATGGGCGCCAACCGTGGGTGGCAAAACACCCTCTCCTCGCCCGAAATCGATGTAGGCTAATATTTTAAATAGGGGCAGATGTGTAACTTCCATCAGACGTGACACAACCGCCCTACCTATCAGCCATGTTCATGCACCGTGGGCGCCAACCGTGGGCGGCAAAACACCCTCTCCTCGCCCGAAATAGTTATCGGCAAATATTTGGGAGATGCAAGATTACCGTCCTATCCCCAACCGACGCGATGTCTAAAATTTTAAACGGGGGATAAGTTCGTAACTTTCCCCCATTTCAGAGAAGCGCGTCCCAAAGTTTGAGATCCCCCCTCCATTTCCCCATTCATACACCGTCGGCGGCATGACAACCTCCGCACTGGGGCCAGCCTCCTCCGTCCGCCACCCTATCCTCCACCTTGCCGGAGCCGCTACCCCTACCCCGTCGTCCACTGCAAGAGATGGACGTCTCTCATCCACGACGCTGGACCAGGATCCTTTCATCACCTCCTCTCGCTTCATCGGCGCCGTCGTCCACCTTGCCGTTGCCGCTCCTACGACCGCCTCGTCCACGGCAACAGGATATATCCCCCGACCCGGCCGTCTACCGTCTAAAGTCTTCTTCCACGCCGTCGACAGCCATCGCACCCGCAGCACCCTCAACGTATCAGCATAGGCCTACACGGCATCACAAGAGAGGTGGTACTCTTCCATATGTGCTTAAGTTATTGATCCCACCCGGAAAATAGATCGTAATTTGTTTACTGTACTTTTCTTGTCCGTACCAAACCGTAGTGGCTAGTTGAAAGCAAACATTGGTTGCAAAGTAGCTTTGTCCAGTTTGCACCTTCAGATCCACCATGGCACGTGCACTATACTCGTAAAGCTTATGGTTTCCCCCCTTTATATTCACTACCATCATCGTAGGTGCTTCGTGTCGTGCTAGCACTGCTCCTCAAGACCTCAACCCAAAGCTTACGTGTTGAAATACGAATCTGATATGATGCTCATATCACTAAAACAGAGAATGTTTAATTGGTCACCTAATGTTCCTATATTCGTTTCGAAAAGCATGTGCGCCACCCACTGGTCCAGCTAGTTCCACTTTCCTGATTTTTCTCTTGATGCTTAGGGTTTTCCCCTTTTATCTACTATACTATGATCTGCGTAGGTGCTTTCTGTTAACCGACACATTTAATTGGTTAGCTAATGGTCCCACTTGAGTTTCCAAATGCATGTCGCGACATATAGAGACAACATAATTGCATTTCTTTGTCACTTGTTGACCATACTTTCTTGTCCATACCAAATCTTAGTTGTTATTTCAAAGCAAACATCGGTTGCTAACTACTCTTTGTGTGGTTTGCAGCTTCAGATCTGCCATCCCACTGCCACGGTCAACACTGTACTCATCATGCTTATGTTTTCCCCATTTTATGATGACCACAATCAGCCTACGTGGTCCTTGTTGTAATAGCACTGCTCCACCCATCGAGCTAAACAAGCTTAGTTGTACAAATTCATATATGATATTATTGCTGATATTAGTAAAACTGAGAGATGTTTAATTGGTTAGGTAAATGTTCCTACTTTAGTTTCGAAATGCATGTGAGCCACATATGGAGAGACCGGAAAGAATAGTATTTCTCTGTGCGCTCTGGTTCATCATGGGTGGCCAACCGACATTGTATTAAAAGACTCATAATATCTTCAATCTGCTTGCTCTTCTGCTCTTCTTTAAGATGATATTCTTCTCTTGTGGTCGACTGGTCAGGTCGAGTTGTTCTCCCTTAGTATATTTTGAATCTGTCAGGTCAGGTCGACTTGTTCTTCTTTACTATATGTTGAAGCTATCATCTGCGAAGTGTCATCACTTCTGGAGCTCTCATATTTTGAGTAGTAGGCCACATTATATTAATGCACACAACAAATTACAGCATGCATGGCATCTTTTAAAAGAATTGCAGAGATAGCACAAAGGGGTTTACAGGGAGGCAGTATTGGATTAGAATCACTTCTACATTACAAAGAAAATCTCACTTGTTTTTATGTTTTCATGCATGTCAGATATTCCACATTATCAAAATGAATATGAGAATGGGCGCACGAGAGGAATATTGCGGAATGATCCACTGCCTAACAAACTTGGCATGGTGGAGGATGGCCTATCTTATTCACCCATCAAGGTGCTTGCTCTAACTTTGCAAAGTTGTATTGGTCGCACATATTTTGCTTCTGACCTCTTGCATTACTTCTACTTTGTTACACCATCTGCTTAGTTTAAGCATCATATATGAGTATATGCCATACCTATCCATTTTCTGTACCTATTCCATGTGTCGTCACACTATGTTTTTCCAGTCAAATGTTGTTCTTTCGTAATAGGTGTCCAAAAGGAAGAGGGTGAGTGCATGTCGTCAAGGAGTACAAACTAGGTATTTGGAAAAGGTAGTGATACCTGTTAAATCAGATAGATCAGCAGCCACAGAAAACACAGGCCCAACTGTACCACACTTTACCCCTACTCCAGTGGCCAAACCCCTATTAGAACTGCTGGGAGCCCAGCATCAGGTATTGTCTATGATATCAATTCAAAATTTGAACTCCTAAATTTCTGCTTGTGCCTTACCTTCTCTCTTGTATGAAAACTAACTTTAGATGAATCTCCTTGCTCAAAGGATCATACGATCTCAAAACAATAATGGGCTCTGCATTGCTCTTGTTAGTACCTCTCCCTTTTGCCTTGTAACGTTGTACTTAATTAATTGCTATTTGATTATATATCATCAGTCTGCACCTAAGCTTCATTATCCTCTGTTTCTTCCAATATTATTTGATCTATATTTACTCTTTGCAAAATGTATAATAATGCCAACGCTTATAAAGAATTTTCTTTGGGGAATTTATTGAATTATCCTTCCATCAACATGGAGAAGGGTTTTGTCCAGCCCGTGTTAACATGTAATGTAAGTTCATCCTTCTCAAGCCTTCAAACTTTGTTCTGGTATAGATTTGGATAGGCATCATTTCCTCCACTGTTGTTTGCTTTGCTGTTTACATCTGATTGGATGTTTGCAACAACTACCAGTTTCAAATTGTAGTTGTAAAAACATGTTCCTTATGTAGAACAGATCCATTTATTTGCTTATATAATTTTGAAACCTGTTACGTGTCTCCTTGTTTCTCTTTCAGACTCGTATCTCTTACGCCAGGCAGAACTTTAGGGAAGATAGTGAGCCAAACCATCTTGAGGACAGCGAGATGACCCCAAGGTCCTGTCTTGATGAAGACAGTGAGTTGAAGCTACTCACCAGCAGGTGTGAGACAACCTCTATGCAGTCACTGCCTCAATCAGTTCGACTTCTTCAGTCTCAACTTAAAGCGGAAAGGCTTGCTTCAGCTCAGCTCCGACTTGAAGTCCAAGATGCAATGAAGATGTCAGAGGACTGCCGTGCGCACCATCATGCCTTAAATCTAGTGTTGATGCATCTATCGTTGACACAACTGAGGTCTACTCAGCTTCTTTAGCTGTTTGGGGGGGGGGGGGCGACCTGGCCAGGCCTAGTGCCTTCTGAAGTGCTCTCAGTTTTGTATATTCTTTTGTCAGCGCGTTTATTTGCACTGGTGGTGAACTTTGATGCCCAGTGGATGTAATATGTGTGATAGCCGTGATAGCCTAGCGTAAGTTGATTGCTTATTTATTTCCTTGTTGTCTTGTTTATTTGTTTGCTTCTAGTCATTGCAGTTCTTTTTCTGTGGTTTGCTAGTGGCTGCAATAACCTATTTTAAAACTAGGCCACAATAACCATGGGATAATATTTACTATAGTGACACTGGGCCTCCTACGAGCCGTAGAAACAGTGGGCCTTCTACGTGCCGTAGAAACAATGGGCCTTCTACGGGCCGTAGAAACAATGGGTCTTCTACGGGCCGTATCATCAATGGGCCTTACACGGGAAGTATGATCGATGGCCAAACATGGGCCAATAACAGGCCGCATTATGGCCGTAAACGGGCTAGAGTTGGAATCATCCGTTCATGGGCCGACCATAATGGGCCATCGTTAATAGGCCGTATTTGATGACGCTATGAAAACGGCCCAACGTATTAACGGACCACAAACGGGCCGACTGTAACCACGACCTGAATTTGGCCCACAAGCAGAAAATGACGGTAATGGGCCGTAAGTAAACGAATGCTGGAAATGAGCCCAAGAATAAATGGGCTCTGAGAAGGCCGAAAGATAACATGGGCTGGAAACGGCCCAACGGAATAACGGGCCGTTAATGGGTATAAAGTGATAACTATTCATTACGGGCCAGTTTTACCACGGGCTATTAATGGGTGTAAAGTGATACACTGTTCATTACGGCCAGTTTCACCATGGGCCGTTAGTAGGCCAAGAGTTACATAAGGCCTCATATGGGCCGGAAGGCGTCATGGGCCATACATGGGCCATACATGGGCCAGAAGTGAAAACGGGCTGGAATCATATTGGGTGGCCCAGATGACACTACTGTGCCTAATTCGGATAGGGCGTAATGGGCCATGGGTTAGCGGGCTGTAAATGGGCTATATGCGAACATGCCGTTAACAGGCTTTACATGGGTCGGCCCGCCACCTTTTTACCATGTCAAACGGGCCGGCCTTTTCACAGGAATGGGCCTCTGTTGGGCCGTGCCACGTGTCGATGTATCATAGGCGCCTATCTGACCCACTGACGAGCTGACACGTGTTTCATCCGGCCAATAAGAATTTTACACGTGGAAATTTCCCATTGGTCGGGGCTGTTAACGGGTTATCGGATCCAAAACCCGACCCGATAGCTTAACGGCGTTCCGTTATGGTGGATGCCACGTGTCGGTCACCCTTGAGGAAAGCACTTCTGTGATGCATGATTTATCGTCATGGAAGTGGACACTTCCGTGATGATAATTTTGGTAATGTCATGGAACACTTCTACGACATCACAAGTATGACTATCTTGATTATGTCATAAATTTGTCATGGATGTACATGCATGACAAAAAACGCGACCTACTGTGACAAACACGTATCATCACGGAAGTGTATTTTTTTGTAGTGCATGTACAACCCTCCAAGCTGGGTGAATTATACCTCTTTACTCCCATTCTTCTCGCATTCTTCGTCGTAGGTACTCACCTTGCCATTTTATGGCAGGAACTGCAAAAGCTGTAAGGGAGGTCAACAGCCCATCTCCACAACCAGAGGACCCTGGCCGGGCCCTCGGTCCCGGACTCGAAGAGGATCCGGACATATTCGTGGAGCTGATAGACAGGCAATTCTATCAATTGAGCTGCGATGACGCCATGGTGGCCATAACGGCCGACTATCCCGGGCTGCTCCCTGCGTCGCACGTAAGAAAAACCAAAATCCCTACTCCAAAAATAGGATCTCCTTTTAGACACTTCACCTATCGTACACATATGGTGTTTTATAGGGAAGGCATTCGGGACGCCGTGCCGAACCCGCGGTAACTCGCCAACAAGAGGCACCGAAGCCGGCTAGGCCAAAAAGGAAGGCGGTTAGGACGGAGACGC
This sequence comes from Triticum dicoccoides, assembly GCF_002162155.2. NCBI lineage: Eukaryota > Viridiplantae > Streptophyta > Magnoliopsida > Poales > Poaceae > Triticum > Triticum dicoccoides. The sequence goes on from NC_041388.1 coordinate 53,365,300, forward strand.
CGACGCAGAGGTATGACACCAAACCTCGCTCCGTGGTTGTCGTCTTTCTCAAAATGCAATGACATCCATGCTTCTTTAATAGAAAAAAAACACTCGCCGGAGTATATCCGGAGAGGCTGCCGATCACGCCTCCACCAGTCGGGCTCCAGGGTCGGACATAGAGGCGGAAGCCAACATGGGGTGGGGGGGGACACCGGATGCTCCTCATTCAGAGGATGCAGATAGACTATCCGCTACAAATTCAGAAGTGGAGAGCGCCATGAATCATAGGCGTCGCCGGGCCGTACTCCGTGATGCTTGCTTCTCACCAGAGGCATTTGATGCCTTCAATTCCAGAGACACGTACCTCCGTGCTGCTCAAAATGGTCTAGCCAGAGCCACGGACCAGTATGTAAGGGATATACCGGTAAGCAAATCTGATGATTATATGTATCAGTAGCCCCTGAGACTTGAAACAGTTGACGCAACTGATTTAAGGATCATTATTTGTGCAGGTTCTTACGGAGAAGAATTCCCAACTGTCTCAAGAGCTGGACGAGTGCAAGGCCCAGCTGGAAGCCACTGTTGCTGCATTGAAGGAGTCCAAAAAGGCCCCCCTGGTAACTTGGTTGTCTATTGCAAAGAATATCGGTACCAGGTAGTATGCGGCATGTATGCACACCTAACAATAGATGTTGCAGGTGGCCCCGGAGTGAATCCGGAGGCCATGGAGGCAAATACGGCACGTGATGATCGACAGCGAAATGCTGGCGAGCACGTGCTGACGCAAGTCAGGCAGGAGAAAAATGATCTCCAAGATGCCAATATCCGGCTGGGCGTGGAACTGAAGGATGTCCGAGCGCAGCTTGCGGACTCCGTGAAGGAGAATAAACGGCTTCGGCGCGGCATTTTTAGTAAGTGCTTGAACGAACTTTTTAAAGGAGTTCGGCGGAGAAGCCTGCTAACAGCGTTATGATTGCATGTATGCTGAGGGGTCGTCCTGCGGAGGAGATGCCCGGGTCTTCGGGTGATCTTCTACCAGAGCTCGCACAACTGCACGAACAAGTTCGGCAGGTGATGCAGAGTATTGCTCAAGCCTTGTGGCCATCCGCGTCCCTGCCAGGAGGCATGGGGGAGATTATAGAGAAGCTCAAGGGAGCGCGGCGGCGCTTCCGATTATGGAAGATATCAACCTGCCAACAAGGTGCGAGGGAAGCCTGGGCTATGGTGAAGACACGATATACCAAGGCTGACCCAAACCACATGGTCGAGGTCGGACCTATGGGGCCCGATGGGAAAGAGATCCCCGTCAGTTTAGTGTATGATCAAGTAGAATTCGCCGCAAAGTATTCCCAACAGGATTGTAGGCTAGACAGCCTATTGGATGGTGTAGAAGAAGAATTTAATCAGTCTTAGTGACTGTGTACTTCAAGTGACATATGTAATGTCCCTAGCCGGATTGTAAATCATTTGTCATGGCGGACCATTTCTCTTCAACCTCTGGACCCGATAGTCCAGAGTGTATATGAATACCCACTCGGTTATATAAAAACCGGGGTATGCATGGAAACCAGGCGTAGGGGTCATAAGTGCTTGAACAGACAAGTACCCAACTAGCTATATTATATTACATGGATAGTAAGAAACATCTTCCAGGGAGAATAGTTCCGTTAAGGGTTCCTTTCCCTGGGTACGCATGCCCTAATGTGCATGCCCGAACTGCGAGACGCAGGAAAAAAACATCTAGGGGCGTGTAGTAATTGAAATGAAAGTCATATTTTATTCACCGATCAAATATTCCCTTAAGAACGCTAGCTTTCGGCTTCACCCAGTCTGAGGTACACATCCGGCTGACCCGGCAGTAACAATCACAGAGGTGCTCCCCTTATGCCCTAGCTGAATTAACGGGAACGTAGGGCATAAATACAAGAGCCAGGCAACCCAGCTTGGCCAAAACTTAAGTCATATCGATGCATATAATGGCGAAAAAAGGTACATGCGGAAGAATAACACATGTGCAGGGTATAAAGCCCGGAAAGGTAATTAACTTAAGCTTCTGTATAGGAAGTCCCCAGGTATATTGAGCACGGCTAGCGCGTCAAGATTGTGTAACCAAGACACAAGTGTAGCTCTTTAGGGCCTTGAAGAGAAAAGAGAGAAAGAAAGAGAGAAAAAACAAATGTGCAAAAAATTCATGGAGGTAAGGAGATGAACATAGAGTCCGGCGCTAGGCATAGAATCTTCGGAGTCTGGCTGCATTCCATGGGTTTGGCTCGAGTCGATTATTCGATGCATCCCGCAGTCGGTATGCTCCACCGGTCAGAACCTGGTTGATAATGAAGGGACCTTCCCGTTTGGGCTTGAGCTTGTTCTTTTTCTTCTCCGGCAGACATAGAACTAGTTCGCCAACATTATGGGTTTTGGCCCGCACTTCCCTGCTTTGATACCTTCGAGCCTGTTGCTGATAGAATGCGGAACGGGCTTTTGCCACGTCGCGCTCCTCCTCCAGGGCATCCAAACTGTCCTGCTGATCGAGCTCGGCCTCTCTTTCTTCGTACATGCACACTCAAGGTGAGTCATGAATTATGTCGCAAGGCAGCACCGCCTCGGCGCCGTACACCATAAAAATGGTGTGTATCCGGTAGTGCGATTCGGTGTGGTCCGCAGCCCCCAAAGTACAAAGTCGAGCTCCTCTACCCAATGAGTGTCTGATTCCTTTAAAGATCGGACTAATCTGGGTTTAATGCCGCTCATGATAAGACCATTCGCTCGTTCGACTTGCCCGTTAGTTTGCGGATGATAGACAGAAGCATAATCGATCTTGATGCCCATGTTGCCGCACCAAAGTTTCACCTCGTCGGCTGTAAAGTTCGTGCCATTGTTAGTGATGGTGCTGTGGGGGACGCCATAACGGTGTACAACCCCAGATATGAAGTCTATCACCGGTTCGGATTCGGCCGTTTTGACAGGTTTGGCTTCTATCCATTTGGTGAATTTATCCACCATAACCAGTAAGTATTTTTTCTTATGGGTTCCCCCTTTGAGGGGTCCGACCATATCGAGCCCCCAGACCGCAAAGGGCCAAGTAATGGGGATTGTTTGGAGGGCAGTAGGTGGCATGTGGCTTTGGTTTGCAAAAAGCTAGCAACCAACACAATGTTGTACCAGATGTTGTGCATCTGCCCGGGCCGTCGACCAATAAAAACATGTACGGAAGGCCTTGCTTACAAGGGCCCGGGCTGCGGCATGGTGGCCGCCGAGTTCATCATGGATTTCTGCCAAAAGCTTCCTCCCTTCCTCTTCGAAGATGCACCTTTGAAGGACTCCGATTGTGCTTTTCTTATAAAGCTCTCCCTCATGGACCTTGTAGGCTTTAGATCACCGCACTATGCAGCGGGCCTCATTTTGGTCCTCGGGTAATTCCTGTCTAGTTAGGTAGGCCAGGAATGGTTCTGTCCACGGGGCGATCACGACCATTATCTCGTGGGCTGAAGGTGTTATTTCGGTGGCAGAGCCTCCGATTGTGTCAGAGTATTCGGTATCTTGGGTTGTGGCTGGGTCCGGACTATTTTTTTCGGTGTCCCCTCCCCATACCACGGATGGTTTAAACAGTCTTTCTAGGAAGATGTTCGGTGGGACAGGATCGCGTTTAGCGCCGATACGGGCTAGGATGTCCGCCGCCTGGTTGTTTTCCCGAGCCACATGGTGGAATTCGAGCCCCTCGAACTGAGCTGACATTTTGAGGACGGCGTTGCGATATGCCGCCATTTTCGGATCCTTTGCATTGAAGTCTCCATTTATTTTGGATATTGCGAGGTTCGAGTCCCTACGCACCTCTAGGCGTTGGATGCCCATGGAGACTGCCATCCGGAGGCCGTGTAATAGGGCCTCGTATTCGGCTGCGTTATTGGAGTCTGTATATAGTATTTGGAGCACGTATTGCACCATATCTCCGGTGGGGGACATCAAGACGACGCCAGCCCCCAGACTAGCCAGCATTTTAGAGCCGTCGAAGTGCATGATCCAATTGGAGTATGCGCCGTACTCTTTAGGGAGTTCGGCTGTTGTCCATTCGGCTACGAAATCGGCCAGTACTTGCGACTTAATGGCTCGTCATGGCTTATATTTTATGTGGAACGGGAGGAGCTCGATGGCCCATTTGGCAATCCGGCCCGTGGCATCGCGGTTGTTTTTATGTCATTGAGTGGTACTTCCAAGGCCACCGTAATCGAACACTCTTGAAAGTAGTGTCATAATTTCTGGGATGCCATAAATACCGCGTATGCTATATTTTCGTAATGTGGGTACCGTGATTTGCATGGAGTGAGGACGGTGGATACATAATATACCAGCTTTTGAAGTGGGAATTTATGTCCGTCCATCTCTCGTTCGACGACGAGCACTACGCTTACAACTTGGTGAGTTGCCACTATATATAATAGCATTGGTTCGCCAACAGTTGGCGCGGCCAAGATTGGGTTGGTGGCCAGGATGGCTTTTATTTCTTCCAGTCCCGCCGTGGCTGCGTCCGTCCACTCGAAGTGTTTGGTGCGCCGAAGAAGGCGATAAAGGGGGAGTGCCTTTTCTCCTAATCGGGAGATAAAGCGGCTTAAAGCCGCCACACATCCAGTCAATTTCTGGATTTGCTTGAGGTCAGTTGGGATAGCCAACTGCGACAGAGCTCGGATTTTAGCCGGATTTGCTTCAATTCCTCTACTGGAGACGATGAAGCCCAGGAGCTTTCCGGCGGGAACACCGAAAACACATTTTTCTGGATTGAGATTAATGTCGTATGTTCGGAGATTGGTGAACGTGAGCCTCAAGTCGTCTATTAAATAGTCAACGTGTCTGGTTTTAATGACCACATCGTCTACATATGCCTCCACAGTCTTACCGATCTGCTTTTCCAGACATGTCTGGATCATGTGCTGATATGTTGCGCCGACGTTTTTTAGCCCGAAGGGCATTGTGTTAAAATAGAAGGGGCCGTATGGCATGATGAATGCCGTTGTGGCTTGATCGGACTCTGCCATATTAATCTGGTCGTAACTGGAGTATGCATCGAGGAAGCACAATGATTCATGTCCTGCGGTAGCGTCGATGATTTGATCGATGCGAGGGAGTGGGAAGGGATCCTTTGGGCAAGCCTTATTGAGGTCTTTGAAGTCGACACATAGGCACCAGGATTTGTCTTTCTTTGGTACCATCACCAGGTTTGCTATCCAATCCGGATGTTTTATTTCTTTAATGAATCCGGCTTCCAGTAGCTTGGCCAGCTCCTCTCCCATGGCTTGTCGCTTAGGTTCAGAGAAACGCCGAAGAGTCTGCTTGACCGGTTTGGATCCTTTTAGAATATTAAGGCTATGCTCGGTCAATCTGTGTGGGATTCCTGGCATGTCTGAAGGATGCCAGGCGAATATATCCCAATTCTCGCACAGAAACTCCCGTAGTGCGGCGTCTACAGCAGGGTCTAACTGTGTCGCGATGGATGCTGTTTTTGTAGGGTCCATTGGATGGGCTTGGAATTTAACTATTTCATCCGCTGGTTTAAAGGAGGTGGACTTGGATCTTTTGTCTAGTATCACGTCGTCCCTGTCCACCGTGGAGTGCAGCACGGTTAACTCCTCTGCCACAAGGGCTTCGGATAATGCCTCGAGGGCTAGTGCAGCTATTTTGTTCTCGGCGTGGAGTGCTATGTCCGGATCACTGGCTAGAGTGATAATTCTCTTGGGTCCGGGCATTTTGAGCTTCATGTACCCGTAATGGGGTATGGCTTGAAAAATCGTGAATGCCTCCCGTCCTAGAAGGGCGTGGTATCCGCTACTGAAGGGGCTACTTGGAATGTAATTTCTTCAGACCTGTAATTCTCCGGAGTGTCGAATACCACATCAAGTGTGATTTTCCCAGCGCAACGTACCTCCCGACTAGGGATGATTCCTCGGAAGGTCGTACTGCTTTGCTCAATACGGTTGCTGCCTATTTCCATTTTTTTGGAGAGTCTCCTCATAAATGAGGTTTAATACACTGCCGCCGTCCATGAGCACCTTAGTGAGCCAAAAGCCGTCCACAATTGGACTGAGGACCAAAGCGGCTGGTGCTCGGGCTGTTCGGAATTTAGGTTCGTCACTGGCATTGAAGGTGATAGCTGTGTCACTCCATGGATTTATTGCTGCCACGTGGCAGACTTCAGCGAGGCTGTGGAGTGCTCGTTTGCGCCTATTATTTGAGGCGAAGGTCTCGAAGACCGTTAATACTGTATTGTTATCCGTGGGAAGGTGCTCTGAGGTATTTTGGGTGAGAAGATCCTCACCGCTTTTGGCCACCTGCCGGAGTACCCAACATGCTCTAAGGCTGTGTGTTGATATGGTATCCGGTGTACTATGGATTTTGCAGGGCCCGTTAAGCCATCCCTCCAATAAAGTTCCACACCCTGTAGTGGGCTTTTGCTTCTTTGTAATTGAGTCGGGCGACTTATGAGAGTGCACCCTTTTAGTTCGGACTGGGGGTTTTGTCAGAGCCGGATTATCCCAAAATCGCATTTGGGTTTTCCAGGCACTTTCCATCGCACAGTATTTCCGTACTATGGCCGCCAGGTCGGCAAAGTGTGCTACGTCACGTTGACTTATGGCGTTGAGGACTCCCTTGTCCATGCATTTGTTGCAAAAGAACGAAATTGCATCTTCCTCGCGGCAGTCCTTGACCTTGTTCATTACAAGGAGGAATCTGGCCCAATAGTGATGTACTGTCTCTTGGGGCGCTTGCCTAATGTGGGAAAGATCTTTTGTGTCTGGGTGGGTGGGTGGATTTATGTCCAGACCTTGACCCAATCTATGATCCCGGGGCAGGGGAGTTTTCGATCTTGGAAGTTCGAGCTCCGGGATGTTGCCTTGTGGGTTCGGTATGTGGCCTGATTCTGGATTCAGGGCTAGGGCGGTGTCCTCCCGTGAGCGAGTATCCTGTTCGGAGAGCTCGGGAATACGGACATAGTTCGTCCTCGGGATAGAGGGAGAATCACCGCATTGCTCCTCCACCACCGCTATCTGGTGGGTGACCGACGGAGAGTTAATCTCCCTTTGGTCGGGTTTCAGCCCGGTCCGATCATAGTCCGTAGTGACTCCCAGAGCGGCAATGTGATCCAAGAGCTCGTTCAAAGAGGAGAGCTCCATTGGATCCATCTGCTCGGCAAATTTCAAGCCGATGTGGAGGCTTTTTTCAATGACCCGAGAGGTCATCATCGGTGCAGTGGACGAGCTTGCGGTCATGATGAAGCCACCTAGTCGGAGAGTTTGGCCTACAGCCAGGGCTCCCCCAGAGATGATGTTGTCCTTGACAACAAGGCGAGCCATGACGACACAGTGGAACTCTCAATGAAAGCACCAATGTCGGTGTCAAAACCGGCAGATCTCGGGTAGGGGGTCCCGAACTGTGCGTCTAAGGCAGATGGTAACAGGAGGCAGGGGACATGATGTTTACCCAGGTTCGGGCCCTCTTGAAGGAGGTAATACCCTACGTCCTTCTTGATTGTTCTTGATGATATGAGTAGTACAAGAGTTGATCTACCACGAGATCAAAGAGGCTAAACCCTAGAAGCTAGCCTATGGTATGATTGTATGATGTCCTACGGACTAAAACCCTCCGGTTTATATAGACACCGGAGGGGGCTAGGGTTACACAAGGTCGGTTACAAAGGAGGAGATATACATATCCGTATTGCCTAGCTTGCCTTCCACGCCAAGTAGATTCCCATCCGGACACGGGACGAAGTCTTCAATCTTGTATCTTCATAGTCCAATAGTCCGGCCAAAGGATATAGTTCGGCTGTCTAGAGACCCCCTAATCCAGGACTCCCTCAGTTTCCCACACAGTATTATAACTGATAATGGTACTAATCTGTCAAAAGGTTAGATGGAGTAATTGTGCCAACGTGAGCACATCCGGCTTGATGTAGCATCAGTGGCTCACCCCCAGTCTAATGGTCAAGCTGAGAGGGCAAATCAAGAAATTTTGAGAGGTATTAAACCCCGGCTTATGGTTCCTTTAGAGCGGACGCCGGGTTGTTGGGTGGAGTAGTTACCTTCTATGTTATGGAGCATCAACACCACACCTAACAGATCTACGGGTTACACGCCTTTCTTCATGGTTTATGGAGCAGAGGTGGTTCTTCCTAGTGACATCCATCACGACTCGCCCCGTGTGGCAGCTTATGTTGAAACTGATAATGAGAAGGCACGTCAGGACTCACTGCACCTGTTAGATGAGGAGCGTGATATCGCAACAGCATGTTCGGCGATTTATCAACAAGATCTCCGATGTTATCACAGTCGCCGGGTTAAGACCAGAAGTTTTCAAGAGGGTGATCTGGTGCTCCGGCTCATCCAGGATCAGACTGATATGCACAAGTTATCCCCACCTTGGGAAGGACCTTTTGTGGTCAGCAAGAATCTGCATAACGGTTCATACTACCTCATTGATGTTCGAGAGCACAAAGACTCACGTAAATCGGAGGAAGACCAAGCGGCCGTGGAATATAGCTCTTCTTCGGCCTTGCTATACTTGAGCCACAGGCTCTTCTTATGTACATATTTGTGACAATGTATATATTATATATATAATAAAAGGGAGCCTCAAATAAAGTGGGGTCTCTGTTTTTTACATCATGTGTGAGCCTATAAAGAGTTTCTACTAACAAAGCAGAGTTTTGTTAAATCGGCCTCTACGGCCACACGGATATAAAGAAAATCACTAGGGGGCTTGGTCATATCCGAACCATAGCTACACCTCTTCATCAGTTTAAAACCAAAAAGGGATATCACTAGGGGGCTTGCTTGTATTCACACCATAGCTACACCTCTTGATAGGCTGTAAGGCCAAAAGGAAACTATGCGGAGCCAAAGAGAATCTGTTGCATTGAGCACAGTTCAAACATAGGTAACCACTGTGCGTAGCTCACATATTACCTGGGGGCTCTTTGCTTCTCAAAGAACAGTGAGCTTGAACCCTTGTAATAGGCTATCAAGCTAGGCTTGGAAGCCAGGTGCATTTACCTAAAACCCCGGGTTATCCTGCCTCTTTAAGTAAGCCACTCCATCCAGGTAGACCCGGTATGACCCATCGAACGTTTGACAAGTCAATCCCATGGACCCTGAACTTGTCTAAGTTAAACCGGTGATTGGTTAAAGATTGAGGTCCATCTTAAAAGGCTTTGCAAAATGGTTTAACTCAGTGGCCTGGCAGCCCATGAAAAGCCTCGATTTAGGGCCTGGCAGCCCATGAAAAGCCTTGCATATTTATTTTGTTTTTATTGTTTTCATGATAAGGGATTTATAAATATTTTTCTGGTAAACCAGTGTTTGTTACAACCCGGCATGACTTTCAGTACTTAGTTGTCAGTACATGATCAATTTTTAAACCGGTAGCATACTGCTCCGGTCTGGTTTTGACTAGAAGTCACCAGCATTATGCGGCTATTATAGCCCAATATGGTTTCTATATGAACCGACAAGAGGGCAAGGAGTTGACAACACTCCGGATTGGTGTTTTTTCACCTTTACCATGCAAGCAGTTGGTCAGCCAACAAGGTATGTCACAGATATTATTTATTTTATCTGGTTAATGTCCACCTTGGTCATCCATCCAAGTTATGTATATCTTTTGGGTATCATGACCTGTCTAGTGATAAACCACTAGGACGCTTTCAAGTTCTTATATGCAGGAACACAAAGTATAATGGACTATGCATAAAAAGATCCCAAACGTGGAACAAGTTTTCCAAATATCAGGCAACACAAGCATGCTCGATGGCATGGCAGATAAAGGTGTTTCTGCTATCCTATTACAAGGAGCTTCAAAACGGCCCAAAATTGAAAAATTGTTTCAAGCAGTGGCAGACTGTAGCTGATAAACCGGTCGCCGATTTAGGACACTTCATCGGGACGGCTAAGGATGGCAATTTTACCCATGGACATGGATATCCATGGACATCCGACCCAAATGGATAGGGTTTGGATATGCTTTTGTGTCCATGGGCGGTGCCCAAACCCGACCCAGTTGCTCGTGGGTAGGGTATGGATATAATCTTGTACCCATGGATATACCCAAACCCAACCCGATAGTATGACTTAATGGGCCAAACTCTACTATCCCTACCCCATAGTAACATACTCCAACGCTCCTTCCCTTATTTTTATCTCCTTATTAAATGACTCATCATTCTCATATGTTAGAAAAATACTAAATGATCTTAGGTTGTTAGTGAACGTTGATTTACCATAAGTGAAGCCTAGCCTGCTACGAGGTGAAGAATGGAAGAGCTTATGTTAACATTGTGTTATGTCTTATTTATATGTCTCAAGAGGACCCAATGGATATCCAGTGGGTATGGATATCCATCGGGTTTGGACATGGAAACAATTTTCCACCCGTGGATTTTTTCATGGGCGGGCAAAGACTGTCTTCATGGATATGGATATGGATTTGATATTGTTCAAGCCAATCCAAACCTGACCCATTGCCATCCTTAGGGACGGCTTGATGATTGAGGATCATCTTGTGCGGTCACCTCCTCTTCATTCCTCCCCAGACGCTGGAAATCAACCGTTGACCAATCGATTCTAGTTAAAGCTTGAAACACGGCCTCTTCATGGATAAGGCTGGAGGGGTCAATGTTAGGAGCGTAAATATGCTTACGGATTGGAGGCACAAGTTCTTCAACATCATGGATCACAGCAGGTTGTCTCTTTCCTTCAGCATCGTAAACCGACTGGAAATGAGATAAGTCTGTGTCCTCGCCAGTTTGCTGGCTATTGGCCGCATCTCCTTTGTCAGCCTTCGGAGATCATCATTGTTGAAGTCTGAACCGTCCTCCTTCACACCTGGATATCCTTTAATGATGTCTGCCGCTTCAAGATCCGGAATCCATGCCTTGGCCCGGATTAGTGCGGTCAGCGCTCCTGCTCTTGCGGTTGCCTTCTTCAGTTCTGTAATTCGGGCTGGTAGCATGGCCAGCTTCTTAAGGGTTTCTTTTATCAATGATGGCGCCGGCTTGTTGTATGCTGCAGTGCAAATAGCACGCTGGGATCCAGAATATAGCTGTTCTATTAAGGTGTACGCCGCTTTAAGCTTCATCCGCATGTCAGAGCCTAGATGAGCAATATGGGTGCCTGTCATGGTTTAGTATCGGTAAACCGGTCAATGATAAGATCTCATGAATCACACAAACGGCATAAGGAGGTACTTACCAAACATAGCGGACGTCATGGCATCAATCTGCCGCTTCAAGCCGGTCAGTTCGTCTACCACTGGCTTCAGGGCTGCTTCTGCGTCCTCGGCTTTCCTGGTTAAACCAGCCTTTTCAGTTTCCCAGTCAGCACGCTCCTTGTTGAAGGTCTCTTTCACTTCTCCATAGCTGCCAGGGCATTTGTCAGCTCCTCTTTTGCTTTGGAAGCCTCTGCTTGTTGGGACTTTACGTTCTCTTGAAGATCAGCGGTTTGAGCATCCCTCTTACTCAGCTCGGCCTGCAAAGGCGAAGATATGTCAATAACAAGATATGTATTTTCTAAGTACCAAGCGTATAACAAGTTATGCACTTCGTACTTGGGGGCTAATGCCTATTTGCTCTATTATCAACAAATCTTTCACAAGTCTCAAGTACAATGCAAGCATTATCCTTAACACTTGGGGATAATGTACATCTGTTCAAAACTGACGCATTGATTCAAGACCTGGTTTACCTCGCAAAGCTAAACCGGCCCTTGGGGGCTACACCGATGCAAACTACATGAATACAATGATAAAGTATTGGTTTTGTTTTTACTAAGGACTTGACATATTAAGGATCAGCATGCAAGGATTAAGATATTACAAAGTCCCGGTTTATGATAAACATCATAAACCGGCCCTTGGGGGCTACTTGGGCCGATATCTATACTTTGGATTTAAGAAAGGAAGGTGATAATAATACCTCATAGCGCTCTTTCATCAAATTCACCAAACCGGCTTCATAATCACGATTTGAGTGCAGACGGTTTAGAAAACCGGAGTGGAGTTCTTGAGCACTGAGGTGAGCATAGTTTGACAAGTCAGTGCTCCATTTGCCTTTTTCCATGCCAGCATGCTCTTCCTTGGCACTATGTTGGGCCAAGATTACAGGATGGCCAGGAGAGGTGTGACCAATACCAGTGATGGTAACCTCGCCTTCTTTATCTCCAGCAGCTTTATCTAGAGTTAATGGAGTTTCAGTAGCTTTCACCGGACTAGACCAGATTGGATCTGCCGGTTCAGTATCAGGCACAACAGTATCAGCTTCTGGTTGTTCATCGATATTGTGATCTTGAGGAGGTGGCTCATCAAAGGTGACTTCAGGATTGGTATCCTCCGGTTCACCAGTTTGGTGCGGTTCACCTGTTTGCTCCGGTTCATGAGCCACCTGGTCTTCAGACGGATTGTTCACCCGAGATTTTTTGCTGGGTCTGGCTTTGGCTCTACAAACAAAAATAAAATAGGTGAAAATTAAGCAAAGTATTCAAGGTATGAAAATGTTCAAAGAAAGGGTTTGAGTACTTACCCTGCTACAGTTTTGAGAGGAGGGAGTTGGGTTGTTGTTGACTCGCCAGATGATGAGGGAGGTGTCACCTGATAATTTGAATCGGATGGATTAAGAGGTTGTCGGAAATAACCTGCCTTGGGGTAAGAATTGTCAGAAGGAGGTGAGACCTCAGATCAGAGTTTTCGAACTGGGGTGTCAGGTAAACCGGTCGAGGTGACCTTTTGGCCGCTGTGTCGGGTTGTACGGCGAGCTTCGTGCTGCTGCTTCTTCAAAATAAATGTTGGATCCAAGTGAGCAAGAGGATGTGAAAAGCTTACTTTCCGGATCGCTTGACGGATTTTTTGCGGTGGCAGAGAGTCTAAACCGAAGGAAAGGACAATTACCTCTACATCGTCGGCTTGGCTGCCTTCCGTGCCCTCTTGATAAACATCATTGTTAATGAGATGCATAAATAGGGAACCAAGTGAATCAAGTTGTTAAGGCATATCTCTCTCGATGTAGTTTTGGTGATTGATGACAACATATTTGCGGACTAACCTTGTGCGTTGAGCGTTTCAGAGATTGATCCTTTGCCTCGAGACGATTTCTTTCCCCTCATAGTGTTTTTCAAGCCGGTGTAGCTCTTCTGTTTCTTGTTGGTGGACTAGTTTCTCAGGAGTCACCATACTATCCAGAGGGGGTCTGCTTTGGTATGACTAGGGTGGAATCAGCACGTACACTTTCGTTTTGCACCCTCTGGGCCTTCCCGCGTCGTTGGAGGTCTTTTTCCCTGCAGATTGAGCTGTCTTTAGCCCCAACGATAGTACCGCGGTGCCTAGCGGTAGTACCACTTGTGCGTCCTCAGCGGCAGTACCGCTGCGGTACTGGGCCACTACCGCCTCGACTCGAGGGGGGCACTTCTCGGTCGGGTTGAGCGGCACCTGCAGCGGCAGTAGGTGCAGTAGTACCACTCGAGAGCGGTAGTACCGCCCTGCCACCGCGGCAGTGCAGCGCTGGGTCTGTCCGGCACTACCGCGTCGGGCCAACCCTAGTCTGCCTTCAAGCTCTCTCTGTCTGGGCGGTAGTACCATAAGGGGGAGCGGTAGTACCGCTGGGTCCAGCGGTAGTACCGCTGCCCACTACGGTAGTACCGCCCTCTGCGGGGCTCTTTAGTGGGGTAACGGTTGGTTTGTTACCCCCACTATAAGAGGGGGTCCCCTTCTTCTTCGTTGAACTACCTCTTCCCCCTCAAGCTCCATTAATGCTCCAAGCTCCATTTTTGCCCGATCTATCTCTCTAGCCAATCAAACTTGTTGATTTTCTCGGGAGTGGTTGAGAAGGCCCCGATCTACACTTCCACCGAGAGATATTTGATTCCCCCACCTATCCCTAGCGGATCTTGTTACTCTTGGGTGTTTGAGCACCCTAGACGGTTGAGGTCACCACGGAGCCATAGTCCATTGTGGTGAAGCTTCGTGGTGTTGTTGGGAACCTCCGATTAAGTTGTGGAGATTGCCCCAACCTTGTTTGTAAAAGTCCGGTTGCCGCCTCGAAGGGCACCAATTGTGGAATCACGGCATCTCGCATTGTGTGAGGGCGTGAGGATAATACGGTGGCCCTAGTGGCTTCTTGGGGAGCATTGTGGCTCCACACCGCTCTAACGGAGACGTACTTCCCCTCAAAGGAAGGAACTTCGGTAACACATCCTCGTCTTCACCGGGTCCACTCTTGGTTATCTCTTACCTTTACTTGTGCAAGCTTATTATTGTTACTTCTCTTTCTTGCTTGTATGTTCGTTGCTGTTGCATCATATAGGTTGCTCACCTAGTTGCACATCTAGAGAAACCTACTTTGATGCAAAGTTGAATTTCGTAAAGAAAAGTTAAAAATTGTTAGTTGCCTATTCACCCCCCCTCTAGTCAACCACATCGATCTTTTTCAATTGGTATCAGAGCCTCGTCTCTTTATTAAGGACTTTGCCATCCGAAGAGTATGGTTGACACCGTAGACGGTGTGGAGGAGCACTCCGGTGTAAATCCGATCTCGTCTACGGGTGATGGGGGAACCTCGGTCTCATGTGAGGAATTCAATGTAGCCTTGGAGACATTGAAAACCTTAGTGACGACCGAGGTTGAAAGCATGTTTACTAAATTCATTGAAGGGCTTAAACTATCCACCGCATCGTTGAAAGTGGGTGATCCCACCGACAAGGTGATGGATGCTATCTCCGACAAGGGGGGAAGCTAGTATTGAAAAGGCTCCTTCTTCTAGTGGTAAAAATGGCACCGGCATCTTTGCCCATGTGGAACCACCACTTGTTTATGGTGGACCGATTCTTTCCACTCATTTGAATCATGTCGGTCCTCCCCCTAAGATTGTGAAAAATGAGGACTTTGATTCTTGGGTTTATCGCTTTAAGCGTCATTTAAATCATGTGAACACTAATCTTTGGAGAATCATTGAAGAAGGTTTCCATCTGCATGATCCAAGCAACTTCACTCCTCGAGAAGCCGCGGATAATCAATTCAATGAGAATGCTCTCTTCATCATTCAAGATGCAATTCCACCTGAAGATCTACCTCATCTTCGGCCCTTCGCCTTGGCCAAAGATGCATGGCTTTATGTTGTCTCTCTCTACCGGGGAAGCGCAAGCATTCAACGCTCCAACTATGAAGTAGTGCAAGATGAAGCCGATGAGTTTGCAATGAAAGAAGATGAAGAACCTCATGAGCTTTATCGAAGAGTAACCAAAGTCGCAGTCTCACTCCGAGATCACGGGAGCAAGGACACGGATGACAATTGGATCAAGGGCAAATTCCTCAAGGCAATGATGCCTTACCACAAGGCCATGTCCTCCGTCATTCGTCAAAGGCCGGACTTGCGCACTTTGACCTCAAGTGAAGTGTTGGATGAGTTTGTGGCTATGAACATCTTGGACAAGACCGCCGACAATGCGGTGCTTCGCTCTCAAAGGGGAAAGAACCCCAACCTTGCATTGAAGGCCAATGTTTGCATTGAAGAAGAAGAGGAGTAAGAATAGGAAAGCAACCCCGAAGATACAAAGTATGCCTATCATGAACACATGACACTTGCTTCAAGGCAATTTTGGAGCAAGAAAAACTCAAGGCCAAAATTCAACAAGAACAACTCAAGTGGCACGAAGAGCAAGCAACGTGTAATGACTTGCTACAATTGTGGCAATGTGAGTCACTTTGTTGCAGAGTGCCCGTATGAGAAGAGGGAAGACAATGGTGGCAAGCTCATTCGAAAGGACAAAGCCAAGTCTTTCCCCAACAAGAGCAACTTCACCAAGAAAACCCCCTCACAAGGCGTTGGTGGTTCAAGAAGAGTACCATGAGGATGATGATGATGAAGAAGATGGTGAGTCGGTTGCCATGGCCTCCATTGCCATTGCCTCCATTGCCATTGCAAAAACTCCACAAATATCTCTCTTCGAGTCACCCAATGAGAATATCACCGCCAAGTGCCTCATGGCTAAAGCCACCAACAAGGTAACTCCCAACATCAAAACCACCATCAATAATAATCCTTCCTTGATGGATTGCATTGATGAATGTGAGGGATCTAATGTGAAGTTGGGCTAATCAACCCCACTCATTTTACTAAGAAGGTTAAAGGGGAGTTGTTTGTGCGCCAATTATATGTTGATGACATTATCTTTGGTTCCCCTAACAAAGCTTTCAATGAGGAATTTGCCGCTCTTATGACCTCAAAGTTCGAGATGTCTTCCATGGGAGAGTTAAAGTTCTTTCTCGGGTTCGAAGTGAAGCAAAGAAGAGAAGGAACCTTCATCAACCAATCCAAATACACTCAAGACATGCTCAAGAGATTCAATCTAAGTGATGTCAAGCTGGCTTCCACTCCCATGCCCACCAAGTGCCAACTTGACATTTATCCCAATGGTAAAGCGGTGGATCAAAAGGTATATCGTTCCATGATTGGCTTCTTGCTTTACCTTTGTGCATCTAGACCGGATATCATGTTGAGTGTGGGAATTTGTGCATGGTTTCAAGCCACACCTAAGGAAAGTCACTTTGTGGCGGTCAAGCGAATCTTTCGATATTTGGCTCATACCCCAAACTTTGGCCTTTGGTACCCAAGAGGAGCAAACTTTAAGCTTGTAGGTTATTCGGACTCGGATTGGGCGGGAGACAAAGTGGATAGGAAGTCCACTTCCGAAGGGTACCAATTTCTTGGTTGCTCTTCGGTGAGTTGGTCTTCCAAGAAGCAAGATTTCGCGAGTTAAGGCATGAGCTAAATATCATTGATTCGAGCAATGTGACTTGAACCCTTGCACACCCCACCTCACTCAACTTGTTGTCTAGTTTAGGTGTAGGCATGAACATAGGGGGAGTGTTGTTCTATCAATGAACTTTCCCTTCCCCCGTAATGCGTAAACTAACCAAACTCTTTCACATTAGCCATCTTTTTTATGGTACTTGTGCTTCAAAGATGAGTGTTGGTCATGGGACCAAGGTTAAAATCTTTGCGTCGCCATACCTCTAAACTCAAACATAGGCGGCCTCGGCCACCGTCCTCTCTTGGAGAGGTGCGTGTCCTTTTTCTTTTTGTCGGTTTTGTGTGTGTGAGTTCTTGTTTTGTCTCGGTTTCCTCTCGTGTGTTCTGCCCTGTTTGGTCGGCCCTTTTTGCGGCAGAGCGGTATTACCGCTGCGTGAGCGGTACTACTGCTGATAGGTCAAGCGGTACTACCGCTGCGGGGCGGGCGACTGGGGGTTATGTCGGGGCAGGGGGAGTTGCTTCTCCCCCATACCCATTCTCCCCCACTCGTCTTCTTCATTGCTCCTGCAACCTCTCACCACAGGAGGGGCCCGGCCGGCCGCCGGTTTCGCGTCGTCCCTCTCCATTTCCTCCGGTGGAGTCGATCCCCACCTCGTCATCTTGCCATGGATGCCGGTATTGCCCCCGTTCCCGTTCTCTCTTTGCCTAGATCTTGCGTCTAGTTTTTAGGGGCAATAGGCATTGTTCTTCCCACCTTTTGGCTAAGGCAAGTGACGGTGTCCTGGACTAGGGGGTACTCAACACGTCATCTCCCGATTTGATAGATTGGGCCGAGGACCCCCGTGGCCATATACTCATGGGCCAGTTCGGACAACTGCCGCATACAAGGAAGATTCCACAAGACTTGGTGATCAAGACAAGGACTTCTCCCCACCAGCGTATTCGGCTAGCACTCTTGTTAACCTAGGCCTCTGGTGCATTATATAAACCAGGGCCAGGCTAGTCGATAGATCATATATACATACAATCATATCATAGGCTAGCTTCTAGGGTTTAGCCTCTACGATCTCGTGGTAGATCAACTCTTGTACTACCCATATCATCAATATTGATCAAGCAGGACGTAGGGTTTTACTTCCATCAAGAGGGCCCGAACCTGGGTAAAACTTCGTGTACCCTGCCTCCTGTTACCATCGATCCTAGACGCACAGTTTGGGACCCCCTACCCGAGATCCGCCGGTTTTGACACCGACAACAAGGCTTGAGTAGGATGGAGATGGCTTTTAGGCACTGTGGATTGAAGTTTGGTAGGTTTCTTTTTGAATTTGGCATCTCCGATAGTGCCGGATCTGACCACGGTGGTAGGGAACCGTTGTTCCCCATCTGGCGCGATACTACCGCTCTCCTTGAGCGGTACTACCGCTCAAGCATTACTGCCGCTCTTGTTTCATGGTACTACCGCTGGAGCGGTACAGCCGCTGGTTGGTCGCAGTACTATCGATGAATGCCCAGTTCCATCTTTTTCCTACCACGCTTTGATCCTTGTTGTTTTGTTTGGTGGCTTATGCTCTTTCTTTCGTGTGGTTCTTCTGGTCGTGTGTTTGGTTCCAGGTGATGATCATCCTGAGCAGCAGGTCCGCCGTGTCAACCCCGGTCGTGCAACGTCAAAGCGCTACCGCACTTCTGAGTCAGCAGGTGGTTCCTCTAGTACTCAACCACCGCCAGCAGGCGCAACCTCAAGTGCTCCACCACCACCTCAGTAGTCGAAGAGATCTGCCGACAAGCCAAAGGGAAAGATTGTGACTGAGATGACTGCCAAGGAGTTTTGGGCAAAGCGTCGCCGCAACCCCTATGAGGAAGACCAAGATCCCACTTTGGTCAACCACCCGTTCTGGAACCGCTTTCAATTTGCCATCTATTTTGATGTGATCAAGGCCAAGAAGAATCTCTATGTTGATGTACGCTCCATCGACACGGATGCTATGGGAAGGACCCTGAGTACTTTGGTGAAGCCCTTCAGATGTGTTCTTAGCTGAACATTCTCAGGATCATGCAGTTCAACAAGGATTTTGATGCAGATTTGGTGGCTCAATTCTTTTCTACCGTTCATCTTGGAACTGATGCCGAGAGGACTCTGACTTGGATGACCAATGGCAAGTTGCCTTCCGTCAAGTGGCAGGCCTTCATGGAGTTACTTGAGGTGGAAGATCACGGGCTTGAGACTCCAGTCGGCTTCCGCCCTCACCACAATGCTATATCCACTCACAAGCAAGCCCTTTGGCCCTATTGTATTGTGAAGGTTCACCCGGTGACTAAGAAGGAAACCTATGAGCTGTCTGCCTATCTGGACATCCTTCGTCGTATCTTCCGTGAGACTCTCTTCCCTCACATCGGGAATCTGGATATGGTCCACTCCTATCTTGTGGACACGCTTCTTTTCTGCCAGCATGAGAAGGAAGCAAACACTCGAGAGGGCCTAGACATTTCTCATGTTATGTGATCTGAACTTCTCTCTGCCATTTCTGAGCGCAAGTGCCCGATATATGGTCCATTCATCATGAGGCTCATTGAGAAGGCCTGGGCACGTGTCTATCCCAAGGAGATGTTGGAAACTGGAGAATTGGTTTCTCATGAGATCAAGCGTTTGAGGAAGAAGGACAATTGGGGCACCCCAGCGCCTAAACCCGGGGGTCCATCTACTGCTGCTGACATGGAGACCGAGTGTGGGGCTGCGGCAGATGATCACGATGAGGACTTTGGGCCTTCTACTGTAGAACCCTCTTGGGCAAAGAAGCTTAAACGCAAGATGAAGAAGCTCTTCTGCATGGAGTCTCATGGTCAGTACATGACTCATGTGGCTGAGAAGCAGACCAGGGGGCGTCACAAGGAGCTCATGCGTCAGCTAGGTGCGATCGTTGCGAGCAGTTCTGAGGGCTAGATCACTGAAGAGGAGGAATGGATTCACCAGCATTGCCCTTGGACCGATTCAGACGCCGAGCAGTTTTCGACCGATGACGGAGGTGCAGACGATCACGCTGAGATGTGATGTTCGAGATCCTCAGCGTGCCATCACCTGGAGCCGTAGCAACACTCTTTTCCCTTTTGGTGTCTCGCTGCCAAAGGGGGAGAGAGTTTAGGGATTTGTGTCTTTGCCGTGTTGCGAGTGTGCATGTTGCGAGTGTGTCTTTGTGGTTGGTAGTGTCTTGTGTTTTCTTGTTGTCTTTGCTTGGTTTGGTTTGGTGCCAGTGAGACCTAAGTTCTAGACATATGGTGTGAGACATATGCTACCCTATCTTTACCTTATTATCTATGTCTATTCAGTACCGTAGTATCTTATGAGTTGCATGCTTATCCTGTTTTATACCCTGCTCTCATGTATCCCGTGCTTAAAATTTTTGGACTATAAAATATAGGGGGAGTGTTGATCTGAATGTGTGTCTTGCATTCCAAAGGCACTACTAACTAGGTGCACACATTCAGGGGGAGCCCGTCTATATTTTGTAGTTCTAAGTATCCTTACTTTTATGTCTTTTCCCTATGCAAATCCCTGGTTGTCATCAATCCACCAAAAGGGGGGATATTGTTAAGGCATATCTCTCTCGATGTAGTTTTGGTGATTGATGACAACATATTTGCGGACTAACCTTGTGCGTTGAGCGTTTCAGAGATTCATCCTTTGGCTCGAGATGATTTCTTTCCCCTCGGAGTGTTTTTCAAGACAGTGTAGCTCTTTCGTTTCTTGTTGGTGGACTAGTTTCTTAGGAGTCACCGTACTATCAAGAGGGGGTCCGCTTTGGTATGACTAGGGTGGAATCATCACGTACACTTTTGTTTTGCACCCTCTGGGCCTTCCCGCGTCGTTGGAGGTCTTTTTCCCTACAGATTGAGTTGTCTTTAGCCCCAGCGGTAGTACCACGGTGCCCAGCGGTAGTACCGCTCGTGCGTCCTCAGCGGCAGTACCACTGCGGTACCGGGCCACTACCGCCTCGACTCGAGGGGGGCACTTCTCGTGTTGGGTTGAGCGGCACCTGCAGCGGCAGTAGGTGCAGTAGTACCACTCGAAAGCGGTAGTACCGCCCTGCCACCGCGGCAGTACCGCGATGGGTCTATCCGGCAGTACTGCGCCGGGCTAGCCCCTCCTCTGCCTTCAAGCTCTCTCTGTCTGGGCGGTAGTACCGTAAGGGGGAGCGGTAGTACCGCTGGGTCCAGCGGTAGTACCGCTGCCCACTACGGTAGTACCGCCCTCTGCGGGCTGTTTAGTGGGGTAACGGTTGGATTGTTACCCCCACTATAAAAGGGGGTCCCCTTCTTCTTCGTTGACCTACCTCTTCCCCCTCAAGCTCCATTAATGCTTCAAGATCCATTTTCGCCTGATCTATCTCTCTAGCCAATCAAACTTGTTGATTTGCTCGGGAGTGGTTGAGAAGGCCCCGATCTACACTTCCACCAAGAGATATTTGATTCCCCCACCCATCCCTAGAGGATCTTGTTACTTTTGGGTGTTTGAGCACCCTAGATGGTTGAGGTCACCACAGAGCCATAGTCCATTGTGGTGAAGCTTCGTGGTGTTGTTGGGAGCCTCCGATTAAGTTGTGGAGATTGCCCCAACCTTGTTCATAAAGGTCCGATTGCAGCCTCCAAGGGCACCAATAGTGGAATCATGGCATCTCGCATTGTGTGAGGGCGTGAGGAGAATACGGTGGCCCTAGTGGCTTCTTGGGGAGCATTGTGCCTCCACACCGCTCTAACGGAGATGTACTTCCCCTCAAAGGAAGGAACTTTCGGTAACACATCCTCGTCTTCACCGAGTCCACTCTTGGTTATCTCTTACCTTTACTTGTGCAAGCTTATTAGTGTTACTTCTCTTGCTTGCTTGTATGTTCGTTGTTGCTGCATCATATAGGTTGCTCACCTAGTTGCACATCTAGACAACCTACTTTGATGCAAAGTTGAATTTGGTAAAGAAAAGTTAAAAATTGTTAGTTGCCTTTTCATCCCCCCTCTAGTCAACCATATCGATCCTTTTCAAAGTTCTACCTCAACTTCCGGTTCATTTGTGTCGTCATCCAATTCCATGCTGATGCGTTCAGCGGCCTTCCGCTTTGAGGATTTCTTGATGATTTTTATTTTGGGGCGAGAGGGATTTGCAACTTTCTCTGCAGGTTTCTTCTTCCAGAACGGATTGTCACCCTGTTTATAAACAAACAGAAGGATGTTCACATGTTGTACAGTCTACAAGATATCAAGTGTGAAGCGGAAAGTCAGCACTTACAGCAGGCGGTTTGTTTTTTGTGTAGAAGGGATTCAAGCCGGTTTGGCGGCAGACATATTCCGATTCATTCAAAATCTTTTTTACACTTTCAGTGACTTCTTCATCGGTTAATTGAATGTTGATGTGGCGTTGGGAGTCTTCTAATTCACCAGTGTACTCACACATTAAACCGGAGCGGCGGCTTAATGGCAAGATGCTCTAGGATATCCAGCAACGCACAAAGTCAACGCCTGATAAACCATTGGCCATAAAGGCTCGGAGTTTGACGAGTTGAGGGGCATATGAGGCTTGTTCCGCAACACTTAAACATTACGGCAGTTGATGAGTGTTGGAGAGCCGGTGGGCGTGGTAACCCGACAGAGGATTCTCGTCTTGAGGGGAAGTATCTTTACAGTAGAACCATGTTTGGTTCCAATAATTGGGGTGACTGTGCAGCTTGGCATGAGGGAATTCAACCTCTTTCCTTTTTTGAATTGAGATGCCACCAAGTTCAGTGTTGGGTCCGTCTACAAATTCAGTGTACCAGTTTAGATGAAAAAAAATCCCGGAATAGCTCAGCAGTTGGTTCTTCTTGTAAGTACACCTCACAGAAGACTTGGAAATTGCATATATTAGACACCAAGTTGGGTCCAATGTCTTGAGGATGGAGCAGGAAACTGGCAAGCACATCCCGGAAAAACTTTGACCCAGGCGGTTTGAAACCATAGCCTATATGGTCAACAAATACCACTACCTCACCCTTCTTAGGGGTAGGGGGATTCTCCGTTCCTGGAACTCGCCACCGGATCTCAGTCTTTTTGGGCAAAGTACCAATCCTGACCATTCCGTTAAGCTGTTCTTCGATAACCCAGGAAGGAGCCCAGTTGCAAGCATAAAACTGTTTGGCCATTGGAAACGAAAAGCTGAAAGGAAATACCGGT
Source organism: Triticum dicoccoides (assembly GCF_002162155.2). Classification (NCBI taxonomy): domain Eukaryota; kingdom Viridiplantae; phylum Streptophyta; class Magnoliopsida; order Poales; family Poaceae; genus Triticum; species Triticum dicoccoides. The sequence continues at coordinate 53,388,254 of NC_041388.1, forward strand.
TTACAAATCATTCATGGTGATACATAGGATGCGACGGAACCGAGACATATAGGTATGTAAATTGTGCAAACCGGAGGCTGACACTATAATGAATGACAAGGCAATATCGGAACAAAGGAATGCACATACTGTTAAACCGGAGTATAGCAGCGGAGGTAAAAGGTTTGTCCGATTCACCAGAAGGCTAATGGTATATGATAGATTGTTTTTACAAATGTAAACCGCCTATACGGTAAAAAGGATATAGATCTAAGGTGAAAAGGGCTAAGTAAGGTAAAACATATTTCACAGTTTAGCATGGGAATTTCAGATCTGCCGTGTGTTGGATAATCAAAATATATTTTGGTCTAATCTCAAGCGCTCAAAAGGTTCAGTAAGTTCAAATGAGTTTGATATCAAGCAGATGCCTTAACAAGAAGAAAGGAGTTTAAACTACAAAAGGCACTGAAAACAATCAGATCTAACTGGCCATTGGTATTACTGAAGGAGGAATAGCTTCAAGCTATGAAGAACACCGAACCCTAATGGTGGATCTGGGGTGAGGAGAAGAGGAACTTACTGGTGTAGGAGGAAGCAGCGGAGGATCACCGTGTTTCTCTGGTACGATTAGGTCGATGCAGCGGCCTTTGTCGAAGCAGAGGTGAAGCTCGGTGACGGCGGCGGCGCTTAGGGGCAGAGATGTCGCGAGGAGGAAGAAGAAGTGAAGGAGACGAAGGGGAAAAAGGAGAAGGACCCATGGTCCTATTTATAAGGCGAAGCAATAAGGCGACAAGTGCGGGAATCGAGGAGCTCAAAAATGGGTAGTTAATAAGGGTGTCGCCTTGATGGCTGGATATACATTAATGAAGGGAATCTTCGGCTTCAACGAATAGAGGACGTCAGGGCAGTTTACAACAGAGTTAAAGGATGACATCACGGCGGTTTACCAGGTCTATATGAAGGTGACAGGGCAAGAATTTTTCTAAGTATTGAAGATTGACATGAACAAGTTCAAATCAATCTGGGGCCTAATGTTGGGGATATGATTACTGGAGGTAAACCGGCTAGGAGTGGCCGGGTTAGCTCCACGAGGATAGAAGCCCATGGAGACGAGAAGGTGGTGGCGCTTTACGAAGGCCCAAGGCCCAAAGGCAGGTTAAAGCCTGTAGATGTAAACCGACGCTGTCATGTAACTTGTATTGTAAGTTAGAGGAATAGAGACTGAGCCGGATACATCTATGATCCGGCCTCGGGACTCTGTAAACTGGCAGGCGTCGACCTATGTATATAAAGGGACGACCCTGCTGTGGTTTGAGGACGACAGACAACAACTCGAGAGCCAGGCAAAGCGGATTCGCTCCCTGCTCACCGAAACCCCAGCAATACCAATCACAACTAGACATAGGCTTTACCTTCATCGAAGGGGCCGAACTAGTATAAAAACTTCCCATGTCCCCTTGTCCGGTTTAACCCCTTTAAGCTAACCCGTAGCGATGGCTCCATGACTAAGTCCTTTCACGAGGACATCTGCCGTGACAAACCCACGACAAAATTTCTATGATGGGAGAATTGAAATTCTTCTTAGGTCTTCAAATTTGTCAACAACGCAACGTCATCTTCATATCTCAGGAGAAATACCTCAAGCATGTGTTGAGGAAGTTCGGCATGCAAGATTGCAAAGGCGTCCAAATCCCTATGCCCACAAATGGCCATCTATGCACTGATGTAAATGGTATTGACTTCGATCAAAAGGTATACCGCTCCATGATTGGCTCTTTATTGTATCTATGTGCATCTAGGCCAGATATTATGCTTAGTGTTTGCATGTGTGCCCGTTTTCAAGCTACACCGAAGGAATCACACCATAAGCTGTGAAGCATATTCTTCGATATCTAGCTCACACACCAACACTTGGATTATGGTATCCCAAGGGCTCGGCTTTTGATCTCATTGGACATTCAGACTCTGACTATGCTGGTGATCGTGTGGACTGCAAGTCAACATCAGGCATATGCAATTTCCTTGGATGATCCTTGGTATGTTGGTCCTCGAAGAAACAAAACTGCGTATCACGCTCTACTGCTGAAGTTGAGCACATTGCTGCTGGTTCGTGTTGTGCTCAACTACTATGGATGAAGCAAACCCTCAAGGACTACGACATCAACGTGAAGAATGTGCCTCTCTACTGTGACAATGAGAGTGACGTCGGATTTTGGGTTCCGGCAAAACCCTTGAGGTTCGAACACTGGGGTGCGCACAAAGATCTCTCCCCTTCCTAGCTCGCACTCGACAAGATCTCACAGCCTAGCTCGACGAACCCAAAGAACGAGAGACACAAGATTTATACTAGTTCGGGCCACCGTTGTGGTGTAATACCCTACTCCAGTGTGGTGTGGTGGATTGCCTCTTGGGCTGAGGATGAATAGTTACAAGGGAAGAACAACCTCCTGAGGAGAGGTGTTCTTGTGCTCGATGAACTTGTGTGGCCAGGGACGATCCGGATCCTCCCCGGCTATGGTGGTGGCTAGTCCTATTTATAGAGGCCCTAGTCCTCTTCCCAAATATTGAGCGGGAAGGGATCCCACAACGGCCAAATTCGAAGGGAGACTGTCGGTGTCAAAACCGGCAGATCTCGGGTAGGGGGTCCCGAACTATGCGTCTAAGGTCGATGGTAACAAGAGACAGGGAACACAATGTTTACCCAGGTTCGGGCCCTCTCTGTGGAGGTAATACCCTACTTCCTGCTTGATTGATCTTGATGAATATGAGTATTAAAAGAGTTGATCTACCACGAGATCATAATGGCTAAACCCTAGAAGTCTAGCATGTATGACTACGATAATGAGTATCTCCTATCCGGACTAAGTACTCCGGTTTATATAGACACCGGGAGGATCTAGGGTTACACAAGGTCGGTTACAAAGAAGGGAATCTACATATTCCGTCGCCAAGCTTACCTTCCATGCCAAGGAGAGTCCTATCCAGACACGGGTACAATCTTCGGTCTTCGTATCTTCACAACCCATCAGTCCGGCCCATGGCTAACAGACCGGACGCCCGAGGACCCCTTAGTCCAGGAATCCCTCAGTAGCCCCTGAACCTGGCTTCAATGACAAGGTATCCGGTGCGTAGTTCTGTCTTCGGCATTGCAAGGCGGGTTCCTCCTTCCAAACTCCAAAATAGTCTTCAGACGAATTGATCGTGTCCGGACCTGTAACACACAACACACACAACCGTAGAGAGAATATAATAATCCATGAGTCCAATCCGCTGACAACTTTACAACATGACATCACGTCCATCCGGTCATAATTTCGAACCGTTTTTCGTCTACCGCTCCATGTTTCGAGACGCGGTTGCCATTGGCACGTCTTGTCAAAGCAGAGATTGTGTCCCCTTATCACGGGATTCTCATCAATACGGGCATGGGTAGCCCAACCACGCCGTTTACACAGCCCTTGGGAGTAGGCGAATTTTAAGGCGAGTGGGGAGGCGTTTAATATTCACTGCCCTTATAAGGAGATAAGGTTCCCCTTTCTTCTCCCACGCCTTCTTCCTGCCTTTCCACTCTTGAGCTCCAGCGCCCGAGTTATCATATGTTTCCCACTCGAGAAAGCACTCAACCATGTCCAGATCCAGAGGTCAAGGCAAGTGGATGGATCCCTCCGTCAAGGAGGAGGACATCGCCGAGCTTCGGGCGGCCGGGTACCTGGCGAAGGAAATCTCCCACCGTCTTCCAGCCTAGGGACAAATCATTCCCATGCCAAAGCCCAACGAGAGGGTAGTATTCACCCCCCATTTCCTCCGCGGGCTAGGGTTTCCACTCCACCCATTCGTCCGCGGGATAATGTTCTACTACGGGATAGACTTCCACGATCTATCCCCGAACTCCTTCCTCAATATCTTGGCGTTCATCGTTGTGTGCGAGGCCTTCCTCCACGTCCAACCCCACTTAGGGATGTGGCTCAAAACCTTCAACATGAAGCCCAAGGTGGTGGATGGACAATATGCAGAGCGCGGGGGCGCCATGGTGAGCAAGCTCACCAATGTCTCTTGGCCAAAAGGCACATTCGTGGATTCTGTCAAGGAATGGCAGAAACAATGGTTCTACATCACTGAACCCCATGGTGCCACCTGGGCCGTGGTTGTCGAATTCAACTCTGACGCTCCTGTGCAACTCACCTCCTGGGTCGATAAGAGCCTGAACTGGTGTTCGTGAGACGAGCTGATTGCGCTGCAAACGCGTATTCAAAGCATGATCGATAGGGACATCAAGCTTGTCGACATAATCCAAGTGATGCTGGTGCGCTGGATACTCCCCTGCCAGAGCCGAAGCCGCCCTCTATGGGATTTCAACCCGAAAAACACCACACCTTGGAGAGGCTCTTCGAAACAACTCACGAAGATGCCTGGAAGTTGCTCTTCAAGGGCAACGAGATACCGCCGGCCACAAATTCGGACCGTGGTCACGACATAAATCACCTCCCCAATGAGGTATGTTATTTTCAAAACATCCCCTACTTGCTTGTTTCAAGGACGATATCTAAGCTTTTATTATCATTGCTTTTCCAGTACTGGTTGAAGAGGGGAAGCAGATCCGGTGTCTGGCTCCCCTGCCTGAATAACCAGTTATCCCGCGTTTAGCGAAGATGATGGAGCCGGTGCCTTATAAGCCACCAGAAAAGAAGGCCACAGGAAAGGCCAAGGGGGTCCGAAGTGGCCCCCACCGCAAGGGTACTTCAGACGCGACGTCCGAAGACAAGACCCATTCCCCCACCGCCGAAGACGACGAGGATGAGGAGGAGGAGGAGGAAAGTGACTCTCCCCCTGATGGGGAGAGGAAGAAGAGGGAGGCCTCCACAATTCTGGAGACGGAGGCACCCAAGAAGGGGAAAGGCTCCCTCGCGGATAACACCGCATGGGACGTTGACAACAGTCCGGAGAGACACCCCCGCACTAAGCCTCGGGCCGCATCGTAAGTGTTAAGACTTATATCCGCCCATAAAGTGTCCCCCCTTATTGTATTAACATGATTGGTTATGTTATTGCAGTCTGGCCCACAACAGCTCCCCGCGAACCTCGTCAGGAGGCTCGCTTGATTCTAAGGCGATGGGAAGCGATTCACCGCCAGCCGCTCACTCCCCCAAGGCGAAGGATAATGCGGAGGTGCTGTCCCGAAGGACTGTTACAGGCGGGGGAGAGGCTCAGGAGGCGCCAGAAGGCGAAATCCCCGTCGCCGGACACCAAGGGGAATCATGTTGGAAATATTCCCTAGAGGCAATAATAAATTAGTTATTATTATATTTCCTTGTTCATGATAATCATTTATTATCCATGCTAGAATTGTATTGATAGGAAACTCAGATACATGTGTGGATACATAGACAACACCATGTACCTAGTAAGCCTCTAGTTGACTAGCTCGTTGATCAACAGATGGTTATGGTTTCCTGACCATGGACATTGGATGTCGTTGATAACGGGATCACATCATTAGGAGAATGATGTGATGGAAAAGACCCATCCTAAGCCTAGCACAAGATCGTGTAGTTCGTATGCTAAAGCTTTTCTAATGTCAAGTATCATTTCCTTAGACCATGAGATTGTGCAACTCCCGAATACCGTAGGAATGCTTTGGGTGTACCAAACGTCACAACATAACTGGGTGGCTATAAAGGTGCACCGCGGGTATCTCCGAAAGTGTCTGTTGGTTTGGCACGAATCGAGACTGGGATTTATTACTCCGTGTAAACGGAGAGGTATCTCTGGGCCCACTCGGTAGGATCTCATCATAATGTGCACAATGTGATCAAGGAGTTGATCACGGGATGATGTGTTACGGAACGAGTAAAGAGACTTGCCGGTAACGAGATTGAACAAGGTATCAGGATACCGATGATCGAATCTCGGGCAAGTGCTATACCGCTAGACAAAGGGAATTGTATACGGGATTGACTGAATCCTTGACATCGTGGTTCATCCAATGAGATCATCATGGAGCATGTGGGAGCCAACATTGGTATCCAGATCCTGCTGTTGGTTATTGACCGGAGAGTTGTCCCGGCCATGTCTGCATGACTCCCGAGGCCGTAGGGTCTACACACTTCAGGTCCGATGACGCTAGGGTTATAGGGAAAATATGTACGCGGTTACCGAATGTTGTTCGGAGTCCCGGATGAGATCTCGGACGTCACGAGGAGTTCCAGAATGGCCCGGAGGTAAAGATTTATATATGGGAAGTCCCGTTTTGGTCACCGGAAAAGTTTCGAGTGCTATCGGTAATGTACCAGGACCACCGGGAGTGTCCCGGGGGTCCACCAGGTGGGGCCACCAGCCCCAAAAGGTTGTGTGGGCCAAGTGTGGGAGGGGACCAGCCCCAGGTAGGCTGGTGCGCCCCCCCACCAAGGCCCAAGGCGCGTGGAGAGTGGGAGGGGGCAAACCCTAGGTCCATATGGGCCTTAAGGCCCACCCTAGGGCGCCCCCTCTCTTCCCCCCTTGGCCGCAACCCTAGATGGGTTTTGGGGCTGCCGCCACCCCTAGGGAGGGAACCCTAGATGGGGGCGCAGCCCCTCCCCTTCCCCTATATATACTTGAGGTATTGGGGGCTGCCCAACACGCGATTTGATCTCTCTCTTGGAGCAGCCCTACCTCTCTCCCTCCTCGTCTCTCGTAGTGCTTGGCGAAGCCCTGCTGGAGTCCCGCGCTCCTCCACCACCACCACGCCTTCCCCAACCTCTCCTGTCTCCTTGCTGGATCAAGGCGTGGGAGACGTCACCGGGCTGTACGTGTGTTCAACGCGGAGGCGCCGTTGTTCAGCGCTTAGATCGGAATCGACTGCGATCTGAATCGCTACGAGTACGACTCCTTCATCCGCATTCTTGTAACGCTTCCGCATTGCGATCTTCAAGGGTATGAAGATGCACTCCTCTCTCTCATTGCTAGTCTCTCCATAGATTGATCTTGGTGACACGTAGGAAATTTTTTGAATTTCTGCTACGATCCCCAATAGTGGCATCATGAGCTAGGTCTATGCGTAGATTCTATGCACGAGTAGAACACAAAGCAATTTTGGGCGATGATTTGTTCAATTTGCTTACTGTTACTAGTCTTATCTTGATCCGGCGGCATTGTGGGATGAAGCGGCCCGGACCGACCTTACACGTACGCTTACGTGAGACTGGTTCCACCGACTGACATGCACTTGATGCATAAGGTGGCTGGCGGGTGTCTGTCTCTCCCACTTTAGTTGGATTGGATTCGATGAAAAGGGTCCTTATGAAGGGTAAATAGCAATTGGCATATCACCGTTGTGGTTTTGCGTAGGTAAGAAACGTTCTTGCTAGAAACCCATAGCAGCCATGTAAAACATGCAACAACAATTAGAGGACGTCTAACTTGTTTTTGCAGGGTTTTGCTATGTGATGTGATATGGCTAGAAGGATGTGATGAATGATATATGTGATGTATGAGATTGATCATGTTCTTGTAATAGGAATCACGACTTGCATGTCGATGAGTATGACAACCGGTAGGAGCCATAGGAGTTGTCTTAATTTATTTATGACCTGCGTGTCAATGAAAACGCCATGTAATTACTTTACTTTATTGCTAACTGTTAGCCATAGTAGTAGAAGTAATAGTTGGCGAGGCAACTTCATGAAGACACGATGATGGAGATCATGGTGTCATGCCGGTGACAATGGTGTTCATGCCGCTCCTCGAAGATGGAGATCAAAGGCGCAAGATGATATTGGCCATATCATGTCACTTTATGATTTGCATGTGATGTTTGTCATGTTTACATCTTATTTTCTTAGAACGACGGTAGCATAAATAAGATGATCCCTCGCAATAATTTCAAGAAAGTGTTCCCCCTAACTATGCACCGTTGCTAAGGTCCGTTGTTCTGAAGCACCATGTGATGATCGGGTGTGATAGGTTCTAACGTTCGCATACAACGGGTGTAATCCAGATTTACACACGCAATACACTTAGGTTAACTTGACGAGCCTAGCATGTACAGACATGGCCTCGGAACACGGAAGACCGAAAGGTCGAACATGAGTCGTATAGTGGATACGATCAACATGAAGATGTTCACCGATGATGACTAGTCCGTCTCATGTGATGATCGGACACGGCCTAGTTGACTCAGATCATGTATCACTTAGATGACTAGAGGGATGTCTATCTAAGTGGGAGTTCATTGGATAATTTGATTATATGAACTTAATTATTATGAACATAGTCAAAAGGACATTGAAAATTATGTCGTAGCTTGTGCTATAGTTCTACTGTTTTAGAGATGTTCCTAGAGAAAATTTAGTTGAGAGTTGACAGTAGCAACTATGTGGACTGGGTCCGTAAACTGAGGATGTCCTCATTGCTGCAGAGAAGGATTATGTCCTTAATGCACCGCTCAGTGTGCTGAACCTCGAGCGTCATCTGTAGATGTTGGGAAACATCTGACATACACGTTTTGATGACTACATGATAGTTCAATGCGTAATGCTAACGGTTTAGAATTGTGGCACCAAAGACGTTTTTGAAACGTCGCAGAACATATGAGATGTTCCAAAGACTGAAATTGGGATTTTAGACTAGTGCCCACATCAAGAGGTATGATTCCTCTAACAAGTTTCTTAAGCCTGCAAACTAAGGGAGAAAAGCTCAATCGTTGAGCATGTGCTTAGATTGTCTGAGTACTACAATCGCTTGAATCGAGTGGGAGTTAATCTTCCAGATGAGATAGTGATAGTTCTCCATAGTCATTGCCACCAAGCTATTGGAGCTTCGTGATGAACTATAACATATCAGGGATAGATATGATGATCCTTGAACAATTCGCGATGTTTGAAACCGCGAAAGTAGAAATCAAGTAGGAGCATCAATTGTTGATGGTTAAACCACTAGTTTCAAGAAGGGCAAGGGAAAGAAGGGATACTTCATGAGACGGCAAATCGGTTGCTGCTCTAGTGAAGAAACCCAAGGTCGAACCAAACCCGAGACTAAGTGCTTCTGAAATGAGGGGAACGGTCACTGAAGCAGAACTACCCTAGATACTTGGTAGATGAGAAGGTTGGCAAGGTCGACAGAAGTATTTTGGATATACATTATATTAATGTGTACTTTACTAGTACTCCTAGTAGCACCAGGGTATTAAAATACCGGTTCAGTTGCTAAGTGTTAGTAACTCGAAATAAAAGGCTACGGAATAAACCGAGACTAGCTGAAGGTGAGATGACGGTATGTGTTGGAAGTGTTTCCAAGGTTGATATGATCAAGCATCGCATGCTCCCTCTACCATCGAGATTGGTGTTAAACCTAAATAATTGTTATTTGGTGTTTGCGTTGAGCATAGACATGATTGGATTATGTTTATCGCAATACAATTATTCATTTAAGGAGAATAATGGTTACTCTGTTTATTTGAATAATACCTTCAATGGTCTTGCACTGAAAATGAATGGTTTATTGAATCTCGATCGTAGTGATACACATGTTCATGCCAAAAGATATAAGATAGTAATGATAGTACCACATACTTGTGGCACTGCCGTTTGAGTCATGTTGGTATAAAACGCATGAAGAAGCTCCATGTTGATGGATCTTTGGACTCACTCGTTTTGAAAAGATTGAGACATGTGAACCATGTCTATTGGTAGATATGCATGAAGAAACTCCATGCAGATGGATCGTTTGGACTCACTTGATTTTGAATCACTTGAGACATGCAAATCATACCACATGGGCAAGATGACTGAAAGGCCTCGTTTTCAGTAAGATGGAACAAGAAAGCAACTTGTTGGAAGTAATACATTTTGATGTGTGCAGTCCAACGAGTGCTGAGGCACGTAGTGGATATCGTTATGTTCTTACTTCACAGATGATTTGAGTAGATGTTGAGTATATTTACTTGATGGAACACAAGTCTGAATTATTGAAAGGTTTAAGTAATTTCAGAGTGAAGTTGAAGATCATCGTGACAAGATGATAAAATGTCTATGATATGATCATAGAGATGAATATCTGAGTTACGAGTTTGGCACACAATTAAGAAATTGTGGAAATTGTTTCACAACTAATACCGCCTGGACCACCATGGTGTGATGGTGTGTCCGAACATCATAACTGCACCCTATTGGATATGGTGCATACCATGATGTCTCTTATCGAATTACCACTATCGTTTATGGGTTAGGCATTAGAGACAACCTCATTCACTTTAAATAGGGCACCACACAATTCCGTTGAGACAACACCGTATGAACTATAGGTTTAGAGAAACCAAAGCTGTCGTTTCTTAAAAGTTTGGGGCTGCGATGCTTATGTGAAAAAGTTTCAGGCTGATAAGCTCGAACCCAAAGCGGATAAATGCATCTTCATAGAATACCCAAAAATAGTTGGGTATACCTCCTATTTCAGATCCGGAAGCAAAAGTGATTGTTTCTAGAAACGGGTCCTTTCTCGAGGAAAAGTTTCTCTCGAAAGAATTGAGTGGGAGGATAGTGGAGACTTGATGAGGTTATTGAACCGTCACTTCAACTAGTGTGTAGCAGGGCATAGGAAGTTGTTCCTGTGGCACCTACACTAATTGAAGCGGAAGCTTATGATAGTGATCATGAAACTTTGGATCAAGTCACTACCAAACCTCATAGGTCGACAAAGATGCGTACTACTTCAGAGAGGTACGTAATCCTGTCTTGGAAGTCATGTTGCTAGACAAAAATGAACCTACGAGCTATGGAGAAGCGATGGTGGGCCCGGATTCCGACGAATGGCTTGAGGCCATGAAATCCGAGAGAGGATCCATGTATAAAACAAAGTATAGACTTTGAAAGAACTACTTGATGGTCGTAAGGCTATTAGGTGCAGATGGATTTTAAAAGGAAGACATACAATGATGGTAAGTGTCACCATTAAGAAAGCTCGACTTGTCATTAAGATGTTTCCCGACAAGTTCAAGGAGTTGACTACGATGAGACTTTCTCACTCATAGCGATGCTAAGAGTCTATTGGAATTATGTTAGCAGTTACTACATTATTTATGAAATCTTGCAGATAGGATGTCAAAACATTGTTTCCTCGATGTTTTTCTTGAGGAAAGATTGTATGTGATACAACCAAAAGGTTTTGTCAATCCTGAAAGATGATGACAAGTATGCAAAGCTCTAGCAATCCTTCTAAGGACTGGAGTAAGCATCTCGGAGTTGGAATGTATGCTTTGATGAGATGATCAAAGATTTTGGGTTTATACAAAGTTTATGAGAAACTTGTATTTCCAAAGAAGTGAGTGGGAGCACTATAGAATTTTTGATGAGTATATGTTGATCTGGAAAGCATGCAGGGTTATTTGAAAAGTGTTTTTTGATGGAAAACCCGGATTAAGCTACTTGAACATTGAGCATCAAGATCTATAAGGATAGATCAAAACGCTTAATAGTACTTTCAAATGAATACATACCGTGACAAGATTTTGAAGGAGTTCAAAATAGATCAGAAAAGAAGGAGTTCTTGGCGGTGTTACAAGGTGTGAGTATTGAGTAAGACTCAAGACCTGACCACGGCAGAAGAGAGAGAAAGGACGAAGGTCGTCCCCTATGCTTTAGACGTAGGCTCTACAGTATGCTATGCTGTGTACCGCACTTGAAGTGTGCCTTGCCATGAGTCAGTGAAGGGGTACAAGAGTGATCCAGGAATGGATCACACGACAGCGTTTGAACTTATCCTTAGTAACTAGTGGACTAAGGAATTTTCTCGATTATGGAGGTGGTAAAAGAGTTTGTCGTAAAGGGTTACGTCGATGCAAACTTTGACACTAATCCGGATGACTCTGAGGAGTAAACCAGATTTGTATAGTAGAGCAGTTATTTGGAATAGCTCCAAGTAGCGCGTGGTAGCTGCATCTACAAGATGACATAGAGATTTGTAAAGCACACATGGATCTGAAAGGTTCGGACCCATTGACTGATAAACCTCTCTCACAAGCAAGATATGAACACACCCCATGGGTGTTGGATTCATTACAATCACATAGTGATGTGAACTGGATTATTGACTCAGTGCAAGTGGGAGACTGTTGGAAATATGCCCTAGAGGCAATAATAAATTAGTTATTATTATATTTCCTTGTTCATGATAATCGTTTATTATCCATGCTAGAATTGTATTGGTAGGAAACTCAGATACATGTGTGGATACATAGACAACACCATGTCCCTAGTAAGCCTCTAGTTGACTAGCTCGTTGATCAACAGATGGTTACGGTTTCCTGACCATGGACATTGGATGTCGCTGATAATGGGATCACATCATTAGGAGAATGATGTGATGGACAAGACCCAATCCTAAGCCTAGCACAAGATCGTGTAGTTCGTATGCTAAAGCTTTTCTAATTTCAGGTATCATTTCCTTAGACCATGATATTGTGCAACTCCCGGATACCGTAGGAATGCTTTGGGTGTACCAAATGTCACAACGTAACTGGGTGGCTATAAAGGTGCACTACGGGTATCTCCGAAAGTGTCTGTTGGGTTGGCACGAATCGAGACTGGGACTTGTCACTCCGTGTAAACGGAGAGGTATCTTTGGGCCCACTCGATAGGACATCATCATAATGTGCATAGTGTGATCAAGGAGTTGATCACGGGATGATGTGTTATGGAACGAGTAAAGAGACTTGCCGGTAACGAGATTGAACAAGGTATCGGGATACCGACGGTCGAATCTCGGGCAAGTGCTATACTGGTAGACAAAGGGAATTGTATACGGGATTGACTGAATCCTTGACATCGTGGTTCATCCGATGAGATCATCATGGATCATGTGGGAGCCAACATGGGTATCCAGATCCCGCTATTGGTTATTGAATGGAGAGTTGTCCCGGCCATGTATGCATGACTCCCGAACCCGTAGGGTCTACACACTTAAGGTTCGATGACGCTAGGGTTATAGGGAAAGTATGTACGCGGTTACCGAATGTTGTTCGGAGTCCCGGATGAGATCTCGGACATCACGAGGAGTTCTGGAATGGTCCAGAGGTAAAGATTTATATATGGGAAGTCCCGTTTTGGTCACCAAAAAAGTTTCGGGTGCTATCGGTAACGTACCGGGACCACCGGGAGGGTCCCGGGGGTCCACCAGGTGGGGCCACCAGCCCCAGAAGGTTGTGTGGGCCAAGTGTGGGAGGGGACCAGCCCCAGGTAGGCTGGTGCGCCCCCCACCAAGGCCCAAGGCGCGTGGAGAGTGGGAGGGGGCAAACCCTAGGTCCAGATGGGCCTTAAGGCCCACCCTAGGGTGCCCCCTCTCTCCCCTCCCCCCCTTGGCCACAACCCTAGATGGGTTTTGGGGCTGCCGCCACCCCTAGGGAGGGAACCCTAGATGGGGGCGCAGCCCCTCCCCTTCCCCTATATATACTTGAGGTACTGGGGGCTGCCCAACACGCGATTTGATCTCTCTCTTGGCGCAGCCCTACCTCTCTCCCTCCTCGTCTCTCATAGTGCTTGGCGAAGCCCTGCTGGAGTCCCGCGCTCCTCCACCACCACCACGCCTTCCCCAACCTCTCCTCTCTCCTTGATGGATCAAGGCGTGGGATACATCACCGGGCTGTACGTGTGTTCAACGCGGAGGCGTCGTTGTTCGGCGCTTAGATCGGAATCGACCGCGATCTGAATCGCTACGAGTACGACTCCTTCATCCGCATTCTTGTAATGCTTCTGCACTGCGATCTTCAAGGGTATGAAGATGCACTCCTCTCTCTCGTTGCTAGTCTCTCCATAGATTGATCTTGGTGACACGTAGGAAAATTTTTGAATTTCTGCTACGATCCCCAACAAATCAATCCGCATGGAGACTGGTGGGGAGGGCTGTACTCAGTTTGACCCTCATCCGGGTTCAATTCCGGAGACCAAGGCTGCTCTGGAATCCGGCACACGACCTCCTTTGGAAGAAGGGGGATGCCTATTTCGCTGGTGTCCCCTGTCCAACTAGGGGCACCGGATAACCTGCTGGAAGCGCTTCCATTGTGGATGAGCACCGTGTCCTTATGGGCACGGTAATTGAAAGGGCGATACTCTGCGCTGGCGCACCGGCCAAACGATTTGGCCGGTCCACCTAGGACCTAGGATTCCTAGTGATGCCAATGATTGCTAGCCATCGGATATGCCTCCCCCGCTTATGCTTCTTCTCCAGCGAGCGCCGCACATCAGCTATAGGAGGCTGCGGCGCTATCGACCCCCCGCCATAATCCCCCGCGAGGCGACCGAGTCCGAAGCACCGCCGCACGCCGGGCTCGCCAACGTTCGCCGCTGCTCACCGCCCTCACGCAATCTCCTCCTCCCGCTCAAAAATTGATCCATGGAGGCACAAATCCTCGCTGGTTCCAGCATGAAAAATCCTCATGCGCGCCACCAGATGCAGCTCCCGCCTCGTTGATGATTGCAGCTCCGTCGTCATCCCCTGCTTGCAGCTCAGCTCTGCCGTCGTCCCCTGCCTGCAGCTCTGCCGCCATCCCCTGCTTACAGCTTATCTCCGCAGTCGATGGACCAATGGAGACGACGAAGTAACTCGCAAAAAATCAATATATGGTTCCAACAACCAAATTAGCCGCTTGTAGCATTTCAAGTCGCTGGTTGAAGCTCATGTTGCAATGGTCGAAGCATTCAGGCCACCTGGTTCCAGCATATTACCCGCAGGTTCCTCATCGCCGTCAAGGTCACAGTACCATTGTGTCTGCTGTCTACCACCATCTTAGCAAACTCTGTTAGTAGCAAATGACATCTCTGGTAGTAGCAAAACTCTGATACAGTTGCAGCAAAAAAAATCCATCGCCGCCGTCGAGCAACGCCGCCGTGGATGGAAGTAGCAAAAATTGACTTCGGTTCCAGCAAAATCAAACATGGTTGTAGCAAAAATAATCGATAGAAAAAACACAGGGATGTAGCATCTCGTGAGAATGAATGCAGCAATCGTCAACACCCGTGGTAACAAAAAACTGACAAAAGGTTGCATCAAGAAACATAGTCCTGGGTCTCGCATATCATGAAGATCGGATGTAGCAAAAATTCATCAAACACAGGCAGTAACAAAAAATCAAAATGGTTGTAGCAAAAATCGTTCGCCGGTTCCAGCAAAAAACACCATGGGAGGAGATTTGGGGCGGGGGTAGGTGGAAGAAAAAACATGAGCCGGTTCCAGCAAAATCAAAACAAGGTTGTAGCAAAATCAAAACAAGGTTGTAGCTAAACAGGACGTTGGTGGTAGCAATTTTCATTGCCGGTTGTAGCATGTAGCACAAAAATCCGCGCCGCTCGTCCTCGCCAAATGTTGCTTGGAGCAGCGCTGCCCGTCCTCGCTGTCTGTGGTCACCACGCTCATCTAGCCCCTCGTCTCCAGCAAGCAAGGATGGTGGTAGCAAAAAATTGGCTGAATCCAGCAAAAAAAAAGAACACAATGGTAGCAAATTAGGAAAAGATGAGCCCCGGTTCCAGCAAACAAAGGATGGTGGTAGCAAAAACTTGAATGGATCCAGCAAAAACAAAACACGGTGGAAGCAGATTTTGGAGCTCTTTCCAGCAAAAACAATGATTCCAACAAAAAAATAATTGTCTCCGTTTGCGAGCCACCACCATGGTCGGCAGGTCACCCAGCGTAGGTCCCAGGACGACGGATGACTGGTTCCAGCATAGTTCGTCGCCGGTTCCGGCACGCGGCACGGTCGTGTAGTAGGAGCCCGCCGTCAATAAAAAAAGCATCGGCGTCAGCCAGGTCGAGCATGCGACGATGCCCCCCCGTACAGCCCCGCCCAACCACCCAAGCATCTGGCTTGCTTCTCAGCTAGCGGCCATTGCTGATTTGGAATAGGATTAAAAGGGGGAGTGTTGTTCGGCTCGACGGTGGCGAGAAGCTAGGCGCTGGGATATGGCAGCAGAGAAAGAGATGGGGAAAAATGAGTGGTACACGCGTGAGAGGATAAGGAAGGAAGATGCTTCAGTGGTGGGGTGGGGTGGGCCTGGCAGAACACGTGGCTTGCGTACGATCGCTGGATCGCACAAGAATCCCACGACGCACGCGAGACCGGCGGAGCATTCGGCCGGTGCGCCGGGTATAAACATTACCCTAATTGAAAGGGTTCAGTCCGCCAAGAGCGGACTAACCGAAGCCTGTAGCGGCCTGCTGACAGGTTTTGAGGTAAGCAACATGATAACCCACAAGTATAGGGGATTGCAACAGTTTTAGAGGGTAAAGTATTCAACCCAAATTTATTGATACGACACAAGGGGAGCCAAAGAATATTCTCAAGTATTAGCAGCTGAGTTGTCAATTCAACCACACCTGGAAACTTAGTATTTGCAGCAAAGTATTTAGTAGCAAAGTAATATGATAGTAGTGGTAATGGTAGCAAAAGGTAATTAGTAAAAGTAATGTTTTTGGTATTTTGTAGTGATGACAGCAATAGAAATGGAAAAGTAAATAAGCGAAGAACAATATATGGAAAGCTCGTAGGCAATGGATCGGTGATAGAGAATTATGCCGGATGCGGTTCATCATGTAACAGTCATAACCTAGGGTGACATAGAACTAGCTCCATCTCATCAATGTAATGTAGGCATGTATTCCGAATATAGTCATACATGCTTATGGAAAAGAACTTGCATGACATCTTTTGTCCTACCCTCCCGTGGCAGCGGGGTCCTTACGGAAACTAAGGGATATTAAGGCCTCCTTTTAATAGAGTACCGGAACAAAGCATTAACACATAGTGAATACATGAACTCCTCAAACTACGGTCATCACCGGTAAGTATCCCGATTATTGTCACTTCGGGGTTAACGGATCATAACACATAATAGGTGCCTATAGACTTGCAAGATAGGATCAAGAACTCTCATATATTGATGAAAACATAATAGGTTCAGATATGAAATCATGGCACTCGGGCGCTAGTGACAAGCATTAAGCATAGCAAAGTCATAGCAACATCTATCTCAGAACATAGTGGATACTAGGGATCAAACCCTAACAAAACTAACTCGATTACATGATAGATCTCATCCAACCCATCACCGTCCAGCAAGCCTACGATGAAATTACTCACGCACGGCGGTGAGCATCATGAAATTGGTGATGGAGGATGGTTGATGATGACGATGGCGATGGATTCCCCTCTCCGGAGCCCCGAACGGACTCCAGATCAGCCCTCCCGAGAGGTTTTAGGGCTTGGCGGCGGCTCCGTATCGTAAAACGCGATGAATTTTTCCCTCTTATATTTTTCTCCCTGAAACACAATATATAGAGTTGGAGTTGGAGTCGGAGGAGCTCCAAGGGGCCCACGAGGTAGGGGGCGCGCCCCCCACCCTCGTGGACAGGTGGTGGGCCCCTGGCCTTCATCTTTTGCAAGGATTTTCTATATTTTCCGAAAAGTTGTTCCGTGAAGTTTCAGGTCATTTCGAGAACTTTTGTTTCTGCACATAAATAACACCATGGTAATTCTGCTGAAAACAGCGTTAGTCCGGGTTAGTTCCATTAAAATCATGCAAGTTAGAGTCCAAAACAAGGGCAAAAGTGTTTGGAAAAGTAGATACGACGGAGACGTATCAACTCCCCCAAGCTTAAACCTTTGCTTGTCCTCAAGCAATTCAGTTGACAAACTGAAAGTGATAAAGAAAAACTTTTACAAACTCTGTTTTCTCTTGTTGTTGTAAATATGTAAAGCCAACATTCAAGTTTACATCAAAGATTATGACTAACCACATTCACAATAACGCTTAGGTCTCAAGTTTACTCATCTCAATGGCATAATCAACTAGCGAGCAATAATAATAAATCTCAGATGACAACACTTTCGCAAAACAATCATAATATGATATAATAAGATGGTATCTCGCTAGCCCTTTCTGAGACCGCAAAACATAAATGCAGAGCACCTTTAAAGATCAAGGACTGACTAGACATTGTAATTCGTGGTAAAAGAGATCCAGTCAAGTCATACTCAATGTAAACTAATAGAAATGGATGCAAATGACAGCGGTGCTCTCCAACTGGTGCTTTTTAATAAGAGGATGATGACTCAGCATAAAAGTAAATAGATAGGCCCATCGCAGAGGGAAGCAGGGATTTGTAGAGGTGCCAGAGCTCGGTTTTGAAATAGAGGTGAATAATATTTTGAGCGGTATACTTTTATTGTCAACATAACAACCAAGAGATGGCAATATCTTCCATGCTACACACATTATAGGTGGTTCCCAAACATAATGGTAAAGTTTATACTCCCCTTCCACCACAAGCATCAATCCATGGCTTGCTCGAAACAACGAGTGCCTCCAACCAACAAGAGTCCCAGGGGGAGTTTTGTTTGCAATTATTTTGATTTAGTTTGCATAAAGCATGGGACTGGGCATCCCGGTGACCAGCCATTTATCTCATGAGTGAGGAGCGAAGTCCACTCCTCTTGAGAATAACCCGCCTAACATGGAAGATACGGACAACCCTAGTTGATACATGAGCTATTCGAGCATACAAAATAGGATATTTATTTGAAGGTTTAGAGTTTGGCACATACAAATTTACTTGGAACGGTAGGTAGATACCGCATATAGGAAGGTATAGTGGACTCATGTGGAATAACTTTGGGGTTTATGGAGTTGGATGCACAAGCAGTATTCCCGCTTAGTACAGGTGAAGGCTAGCAAAAGACTGGGAAGCGACCAGCTAGAGAGCGACAACAGTCATGAACATGCATTAAAATTAATCAACACCGAATGCAAGCATGAGTAGGATATAATCCACCATGAACATAAATATCGTGAAGGCTATGTTGATTTTGTTTCAACTACATGCATGAACATGTGCCAAGTCAAGTCACTTAAATCATTCAGAGGAGGATACCACCCTATCATACCACATCATAACCATTTTAATAGCATGTTGGCACGCAAGGTAAACCATTATAAGCTCCCAGCTAATCAAGCATGGCACAAGAAACTATGATCTCTAGTTGTCATTGCAAACATGTTTATTCATAATAGGCTGAATCAGGAACGATGAACTAATCATATTTACAAAAACAAAAGAGGTCGAGTTCATACCAGCTTTTCTCATCTCAGTCAGTCCATCATATATCATCATAATTGCCTTTCACTTGCACGACCGAATAGTGTGAACAATAATAATAGTGCACGTGCATTGGACTAAGATGGAATCTGCAAGCATTCAATAAACATGAGAAGACAAGGCAATATGGGCTCTTTTGTCAGATCAACAATAATGTATATAAGAGCCACTTCAACAATTTAATTATGGTCTTCTCCTATCGACCCTGAAAGAAAAGAAAAGAAATAAAACTATTTACACGGGAGAGCTCCCAACAAGTAAAAGAAGAACAGGAAATCTTTTTGGGTTTTCTTTTTTTAATTACTACTGCAAGCATGGAAAATAAACTAATTAAAGGCTACAACTAATTTTTTTTGGTTTTTCTTAAGGTTTATCAAACACACAAGAAGAAAGCATAAAAAGGAAATAAAGCTAACACGGATGTACAATGAAAAAGTATGAGCACCGACATCTAGCAATGAGTGTGTGAACATAAATGTAATGTCAGTGCGAAATACGTACTCCCCAAGCTTAGGCTTTTGGCTTAAGTTGGTCTATGGCCACGGTTGGCCGGGCGGATATCCATAATAGTAGCTGGGGTCGTACTGAGATGTAGCGTCTATCGCCTCCTGAGCTGCAGCGTGGCGACAAGCGGCCTGCGCTCTCCTCTTGTACTCATCTGCCTCCTCTCTGGTAATAACATGTCTTCCTTTTGCCTGATGATCAAAGAAGGCAGGAGCAGGGAGAGTAATATGGACAACACGGCGTCTGTCAAAGATTAGTCAATACTAGAGAGGCGATTCATTCCTCTCGGCAAACTGGTGGTGAACCATAGCATTAAAGTCTAGGTAAGCAGGGGGTAATTCAATACCATCTTCGCGTATGGCTATACCAAGAAAATTAGCTATGCGGGTTGCATAAATTCCTCCAAAGAAATATCCATTAAATCTATTAAGATGCAACCTACATGCAACAATGGCTCCCAAGTTATAAGATTTATCTCCTAACGCAGCACTCCTAAGAATACTGAGGTCAGGGACACACATGTGACATGTCTCATCTTTACCATTAATGCATCTACCTATGAAGAGAGCAAAATAATGTATAGCAGGAAACTGAATGCTCCCTATGGTAGCTTGTGTTATATCTCTAGATTCTCCCACAGTTATGCTAGCAAGAAAATCTCTAAATTCAGATTTGCGAGGATCCCTTATACTAACCATTGTGGAAGTTTGCAAGCAGTGGTAAAATCCTCTAAGTCCATAGTGTAAGAATTTTCATAAAGATCAAACAGGACAGTTGGAGAATTACAGGAAGATGAAAATTCAAACCTTCTCACAAAGGAACTAGTGAGATTGTGATACTGGCTGCACTTCTTTTCCTCGAAGCTCACAAGATCAGTGTTACGCAAATATGCGTTAAATTCTTCCTGAATTCCCACTCGATCCATAAAGTTCTCAGAAGGCCATTCACAAGGATGCACTGGAGTGTCTCTTGCTGGCTCATCATCAGCATCACACATTGCAAGCCTTGGTCCTTGCTTCCTTGAAGAACCACCCTGAAACATTTTCCTAAACATATTTCTTCCTCTAAAAAATTCTGAAATTTTTTAGTAACTTCAAAATAAGAGTGAACCAAACTCAATAATATTGATAGAAACTACTCATACAAGTGCCTAGAGCCTATATCATGCATCAAAACTACTTTTGACCATATAAATTTGACATGCAAGCTCAAGAACATGGTCACCTAGGTAGAACAAATTTGCAATGAATAAAGCACTAGAACAAAAACTAATTGGACCAATGGAGGAGTCACATACCAAGGAACAATCTCCCCAAGCAGTTTTGTGAGAGGTGCTTTGAGCAAGGAGATCGAAAATGGCAGCAAAATGAGCTTGGACTCGGGTTTGAGCTGGATATTCGTGTTTGGGGGAGGAAGAAGGAGTGTCTGGGTGAAAGGATAAGTGGAGGAGGGACACCATGGACCCACGAGGCAGGGGGCGCGCCCAGGGGGGTAGGGCGCGCCCTCCACTCTCGTGGGCAGGTGGTTGAACCCCCTGCTGTGTTCTCAGTGCCAAATATTCTCAAATATTCCAGAAAAAATCATATTTAAATTTCAGGGCATTTGGAGAACTTTTATTTTCAGGGTATTTTTATATTGTATGGATAATCAGATAAAAGACAGAAAAATACTAATTTTATTTTATTTAATATAAATAACAGAAAGTAAAAGGAGGGTACAAAAGGTTGTGCCTTCTAGTTTCATCCATCTCATGCTCATCAAAAGGAATCAACTAACAAGGTTGATCAAATCTTGTTAACGAACTCATTCCGAATAACATGGAACCGGAGAAATTTCGAGTAACACTATGTTACCTCAATGGTGATATGAACATCCCCAATAATAAGAATATCATATTTCTTCTTGACAGTAGGAAGAGGAAATTCAAAACCTCCAAATATAATCGATGGAATTTTTCCAATAGAGTTGATACTATGAACTTGAGGTTGTTTCCTCGGAAAGTGTACCGTATGCTCATTACCATTAACATGAAAAGTGACATTGCCTTTAGTGCAATCAATAATAGCCCCTGCAGTATTCAAAAAGGGTCTTCCAAGAATAATAGACATACTATCGTCCTCGAGAATATCAAGAATAACAAAGTCCGTTAAAATAGTAACGTTTGCAACTACAACAGGCACATCCTCACAAATACCGACAGGTATAGTAGTTGATTTATCAGCCATTTGCAAAGATATTTTAGTAGGTGTCAACTTATTCAAATCAAGTCTACGATATAAAGAGAGAGAGGCATAACACGAACACCGGCTCCAAGATCACATAAAGCAGTTTTAACATAGTTTCTTTTAATGGAGCATGGTATAGTTGCTACACCGGGATCTCCAAGTTTCTTTAGTATTCCACCCTTAAACGTACAATTAGCAAGCATGGTGGAAATTTCACCTTTCGGTATCTTTCTTTTATTAGTAACAATATCTTTCATGTACTTAGCATAAGGATTCATTTTGAGCATATCAGTTAATCGCATACGCAAAAAGATAGGTCTAATCATTTCAGCAAAGCGCTCAAAATCCTCATCATCCTTTTTTGGATGGTTTGGGAGGAAAAGGCATGGGTTTATGAACCCATGGTTCTCTTTCTTTACCGTGTTTCCTAGCAAAAAGTCTTTCTTATCATAACATTGATTCTTTGATTGTGGGTTATCAATATCAACATCAGGTTTAATTTCTATATCATTATCATTACTAGGTCGAGCATCATCATGAACATTATCATTAACTTTATTACTAGTTTCAGGTTCATTACCAGATTGTCTTTCAGCATCAGAAATAGAAATATCATTTGGATTCTTAGGTGTTTCATTAATAGGTTCACTAGAAGCATGCAAAGTCCTATCATTTTTCTTTTTATCCTTTTAGAAGGACTAGGTGCATCTATATTATTTCTCTGAGAATCTTGCTCAGTTCTCTTAGGGTGGCCTTCAGGATACAAAGGTTCCTGAGTCATTCTACCACCTCTAGTCATAATTCTAACAACATTATCATTATCCTTACTATTCAATTCATTGAGCAAATCATTTTGAGCTTTAAGTACTTGTTCTACTCGAGTGATAACCATAGAAGCATGTTTACTAATAAGTTTAAGTTCACCTTTGACATTAGCCATATAATCACCCAAGTGTTCAAGCATATTTGAATTGTATTTCAATTGTCTACCAAAGTAAGCATTAAAGTTTCTTGTTCAACAATGAAATATTCAAACTCATCTAAGCATTGTCTAGCAGACTTATAACGAGGGATATCACCTTCATCAAATCTATAGAAAGAATTTACCTTTACTACCTGTGTCGGGTTATCAAGACCATGAGTTTCTTCAATAAATAAAGGATTAAGATCATATGTTTCTTCAACAGGCGGTAAATTAAGACCATGTATTTCTTCAATAGGAGGTAAATTCTTAACATCTTCAGCTTTAATACCTTTTTCTTTCATAGATTTCTTTGCCTCTTGCATATCTTCAGGACTGAGAAATAGAATACCCCTCTTCTTCGGAGTTGGTTTAGGAATAGGCTCAGGAATTGGCTCCGGAGGTGTCCAATTATTTTCATTTGTTAACATATTATACAATAGAATTTTAGCTTCATCCGGTGTTCTTTCCCTGAAAACAGAACCAGCACAAATATCCAGGTAATCTCTGGAAGCATCAGTTAGTCCATTATAAAAGATATCAAGTATTTCATTTTTCTTAAGAGGATGATCAAGCAAAGCATTAAGTAACTTGAGAAGCCTCCCCCAAGCTTGTGGGAGACTCTCTTCTTCAATTTGCACACAATTATATATATCCCTTAAAGCAGCTTGTCTCTTATGAGCAGGGAAATATTTAGTAGAGAAGTAATAAATCATATCCTGGGGACTACGCACACAACCAGGATCAAGAGAATTAAATCGTATCTTAGCATCACCCTTTAATGAGAAACGAAATATTTTAAGGATACAAAAGTAATGAGTTCTCTCATCAGTAGTGAACAGGGTGGATATATCATTTGATTTAGTAAGATGTGCCACAATAGTTTCAGATTCATAGCCATGAAAAGGATCAGATTCAACCAAAGTAATTATATCAGGATCAACAGAGAATTCATAATCCTTATCAATAACACAGATAGGTGAAGTAGCAAAAGTAGGGTCAGGTTTCATCCTAGCATTTAGAGATTGCTTATTCCATTTAGCTAATAACCTCTTGAGTTTGTATCTATCTTTGCAAGCTAAAATAGCTAAAGAAGCTTCTTTATCAAAAACATAACCCTCGGGAATAACAGGCAAGTCTTCATCATCAATTTCATCAGTATTATCAGATTCAATATTTTCAATCTCTCTAGCCCTAGCAAGTTGTTCGTCAAGAAATTCACCAACTGGCACAGTAGTATCAAGCATAGAAGTAGTTTCATCATAAGTATCATGCATAGCAGAAGTAGCATCATCAATAACATGCGACATATCAAAACGAATAGCAGAAGCAGGTTTAGGTGTCGCAAGCTTACTCATAACAGAAGGTGAATCAAGTACAGAGCTAGATGGCAGTTCCTTACCTCCCCTCGTAGTTGAGGGATAAATCTTGGTTCTTGGATCTTTCAACTTCTTCATAATGATAAGCAGATATAAATCCCAAGTGACTCAAAGAATAGAGCTATGCTCCCCGGCAACGGCACCAGAAAATAGTCTTGATAACCCACAAGTATAGGGGATTGCAACAATTTTCGAGGGTAAAGTATTCAACCCAAATTTATTGATTCGACACAAGTGGAGCCAAAGAATATTCTCAAGTATTAGCAGCTGAGTTGTCAATTCAACCACACCTGGAAACTTAGTATCTGCAACAAAGTATTTAGTAGCAAAGTAATATGATAGTAGTGGTAATGGTAGCAAAAGGTAACAGTAGTAAAAGTAATGTTTTTGGTATTTTGTAGTGATGATAGCAATAGCAACGGAAAAGTAAATAAGCGAAGAACAATATATGGAAAGCTCGTAGGCAATGGATCGGTGATAGAGAATTATGCCGGATGCGGTTCATCATGTAACAGTCATAACCTAGGGTGACATAGAACTAGCTCCAGTTCATCAATCTAATGTAGTCATGTATTCCGAATATAGTCATACGTGCTTACGGAAAAGAACTTCCATGACATCTTTTGTCCTACCCTCCCGTGGCAGCGGGGTCCTTACAGAAACTAAGGGATATTAAGGCCTCCTTTTAATAGAGTACCGGAACAAAGAATTAACACATAGTGAATACATGGACTCCTCAAACTACGGTCATCACCGGTAAGTATCCCGATTATTGTCACTTCGGGGTTAACGGATCATAACACATAATAGGTGACTATAGACTTGCAAGATAGGATCAAGAACTCTCATATATTGATGTAAACATAATAGGTTCAGATCTGAAATCATGGCACTCGGGCGCTAGTGACAAGCATTAAGCATAGCAAAGTCATAGCAACATCAATCTCAGAACATAGTGGATACTAGGGATCAAACCCTAACAAAACTAACTCGATTACATGATAGATCTCATCCAACCCATCACCGTCCAGCAAGCCTACGATGAAATTACTCACGCACGGCGGTGAGCATCATGAAATTGGTGATGGAGGATGGTTGATGATGACTATGGCGACGGATTCCCCTCTCCGGAGCCCCGAACGGACTCCAGATCAGCCCTCCCGAGAGGTTTTAGGGCTTGGTGGCGGCTCCGTATCGTAAAACGCGATGAATTCTTCTCTCTTATTTTTTTCTCCCCGAAACACAATATATAGAGTTGGAGTTGGAGTTGGAGTCAGAGGAGCTCCAGGGGGCCCACGAGGTAGGGGGGCGCGCCCCCACCCTCGTGGACAGGTGGTGGCCCCCCTGGCCTTCATCTTTTGCAAGGATTTTTTATATTTTCCGAAAAGTTGTTTCATGGTCATTCCGAGAACTTTTGTTTTTGCACATAAATAACACCATGGTAATTCTACTGAAAACAGCGTCAGTCCAGGTTAGTTCCATTCAAATCATGCAAGTTAGAGTCCAAAACAAGGTCAAAAGTGTGTGGAAAAGTAGATACGACGGAGACGTATCACGACACCAAAAGGAGAAAATCCCAATGTAGACAGTAGCCCCTGAGACACTGTCCGGTGTTCGGAAAGAAAAAGGCGGACATAGGATCAATCTCCTATGACAGGAAACTAACTAAATTTTTCTGAAATATAAACACAGGCGTTGTTGTTGGCCGCAGCCTCGCATACTGCCGAAGTCTCCGGACTGAAGCAGAAACTGGCGGAGGCCGAGGAGGAGCTGGGCCAAGTGAAGAGGCAGCTCCAGGAAAAACAAGGTAAGCTATAACCTGTTATATATTCGTAAAGAGGAAAATGATATGCAATGATTGAAATGCCATGATTTGTATAGGAGCAACGACCGAGGTCAAGGCCCTTAGAAAGGCCCTGGCCGAAGCTGAGAGGAGGGCTGTCCAGGAGCAGGCCGCCCGTAAGAAGCTCAAGGCTCGGGTCAACGAAGTCCAAAAGGAGCTCCAGGACGCAGTGAGGAAGTGCGAGACCTTGGAGCACAATGCGTCGGCTCAAGAGGCAGAACTGGCCAAGGCTCGTAAGAGTGCAGAGGCGGTCCGGATGGAAGCCCAAGATGCCCTCCAGGAGATCCAGGAGGCCAGGAAGATCGCGGTGGGTAAGGCATTCAATATGCAAAGCAAGAGTGTGAAGAGGAAATTTCTTTTACTAACTCGGATTCGGAGTTCTCCAGGGCCCTTTGTTGATTTGCCACACAGTGTGACCGACACTACGGTGTTCTTCCGAGCCGAAGAAGGGAGCTCCATGGAGAAGCTGTTCTGGTCGCAATATTGCGCGCCAGAGCATCTGGTGCCCTTCAGCGATCAGCTGAAATAACTGGTCGAGCTGCACAAGGTGGCCGAACTGGCCATGAAGGATATGATAATCCGGCTGTGGCCAGCCGAAGCTATTCCCAACAGCTATTTCGGCCTCGTGAACAAGCTGGTGGATGCCTGTCCTCAGCTGGATGTCATCAAGCGGTCCATCTGCATCGAGGGCGCGCATCTGGCCTTCTCCTATTGCAAGGTATGGTGGGCGAAGCTGGACGCTGTGTAGTTAGCGGCCGGGGGGCCACCGGAGGGCAAGGAGCACCGCACACCTGAGCGATACTTCAGCGATGTCTTAGCGGGGTCCCGCATTGTTGCGAATCATTGTGCGAAAGACACTATCTTTGAATGAATGTATTCTCGCTCCCACTACCTTGTATGATAAAACAAAGTGATTGTGCAATATAATGCTTGTTATGTTTTTAAATTTTTACTTCCTGTGCGGCTGTGTTGTATGAAATCTGAGGGTTAACCAGTCGTCGGCTTCTGCCCCCACGTAGGTAGTATGGGGGTGTTCGGGATGGAAACTAAACAATCTTGATCCAATTAGATGGTCCTTTAAGGAGTTTTTTAGCGCAACGAACCAGGCAACCAGACTATGCGGCTGTAACGCCCTCACTTAGCCATAGGAGTTCGACAATAAAAACATGGGCACAGCCCCTAGTATCCGAACTAGAGTGCTATAAGTGTATGATCAGGAAGTACCAATCCTTCGCGCAATGCGGAAGAAATCTCCAATGATTTGCAACCTCCGAACAACTGACCGACTCTCGCCGCATCATGACAGTCAGTTTTTGGCTTTCTCTACAGAGGTGCTCCTTTGGATAAACCAAGGCATAATCGCAGTAGTTCTCCCTTTACTACCTTAGCTGATATAGCGCAACATAAGGTAGCAAGCACAGGAGCCGGGCAACCCAATTATTGACCAAAGACATGATTCGGAGCCAATGCATATAATGCTAAATTCGGGGTGCCGAACTATACTTATAAAAAGTGTTCAGACTTTTGTTGCCATAGTGTAGGGTTGTAAATCATTTAATCAGTCTTAGTGACTGTAGGCTAGACAGCCTATTGGATGGTATAGAAGAAGAATTTAATCAGTCTTAGTGACTGTGTACTTCAAGTGACATATGTAATGTCCCTAGCCGGATTGTAAATCATTTGTCATGGCGGACCATTTCGCTTCAACCTCTGGACCCGATAGTCCGGAGTGTATACGAATACCCACTCGGTTATATAAAAACCGGGGTATGCATGGAAACCAGGCGTAGGGGTCATAAGTGCTTGAACAGACAAGTACCCAACTAGCTATGTTATATTACATGGATAGTAAGAAACATCTTCCAGGGAGAATAGTTCTATTAATGGTTCCTTTCCCTGGGTACGCATGCCCTAATGTGCATGCCCGAACTGCGAGACGCAGGCAAAAAACATCTGGGGGCGTGTAGTCATTGAAATGAAAGTCATCTTTTATTCACCGATCGAATATTCCCTTAAGAACACTAGCTTTCGGCTTCACCCAGTCTGAGGCACACATCCGGCTGACCCGGCAGTAACAATCGCAAAGATGCTCCCCTTATGCCCTAGCTGAATTAATGGGAACGTAGGGCATAAATACAAGAGCCAGGCAACCCAGCTTGGCCAAAACTTAAGTCATATCGATGCATATAATGGCGAAAAGAGGTACATGCGGAAGAATAACACATGTGCAGGGTATAAAGCCCAGAAAGGTAATTAACTTAAGCTTCTGTATAGGAAGTCCCCAGGTATATTGAGCGCGGTAGCGCGTCAAGATTGTGTAACCAAGACACAAGTGTAGCTCTTTAGGGCCTTGAAGAGAAAAGAGAGAAAGAAAGAGAGAAAAAACAGATGTGCAAAAAATTCATGGAGGTAAGGAGATGAACATAGAGTCCGGCGCTAGGCATAGAATCTTCGGAGTCTGGCTGCGTTCCATGGGTTTGGCTCGAGTCGATTATTCGATGCATCCCGCAGTCGGTATGCTCCACCGGTCAGAACCTGGTTGATAATGAAGGGACCTTCCCGTTTGGGCTTGAGCTTGTTCTTTTTCTTCTCCGACAGGCGTAGAACTAGTTCGCCAACATTATGGGTTTTGGCCCGCACTTCCCTGCTTTGATACCTTCGAGCCTGTTGCTGATAGAATGCGGAACGGGCTTTTGCCACGTCGCGCTCCTCCTCCAGGGCATCCAAACTGTCCTGCCGATCGAGCTCAGCCTCTCTTTCTTCGTACATGCACACTCGAGGTGAGTCATGAATTATGTCGCAAGGCAGCACCGCCTCGGCGCCGTACACCATAAAAACGGTGTGTATCCGGTAGTGCGATTCGGTGTGGTCCGCAGCCCCCAAAGTACGAAGTCGAGCTCCTCTACCCAATGAGTGTCTGATTCCTTTAAAGACCGGACTAATCTGGGTTTAATGCCGCTCATGATAAGACCATTCGCTCGTTCGACTTGCCCGTTAGTTTGCGAATGATAGACAGAAGCATAATCGAGCTTGATGCCCATGTTGCCGCACCAAAGTTTCACCTCGTCGGCTGTAAAGTTCGTGCCGTTGTTAGTGATGGTGCTGTGGGGGACGCCATAACGGTGTACAACCCTAGATATGAAGTCTATCACCGGTCTGGATTCTGACAGGTTTGGCTTCTATCCATTTGGTGAATTTATCCACCATAACCAGTAAGTATTTTTTCTTATGGGTTCCCCCTTTGAGGGGTCCGACCATATCGAGCCCCCAGACCGCAAAGGGCCAAGTAATGGGGATTGTTTGGAGGGCGGTAGGTGGCATGTGGCTTTGGTTTGCAAAAAGCTAGCAACCAACACAATGTTGTACCAGATGTTGTGCATCTGCCCGGGCCGTCGACCAATAAAAACATGTACGGAAGGCCTTGCTTACAAGGGCCCGGGCTCCGGCATGGTGGCCGCCGAGTTCGGCATGGATTTCTGCCAAAAGCTTCCGCCCTTCCTCTTCAAAGATGCACCTTTGAAGGACTCCGGTTGCGATTTTCTTATAAAGCTCTCCCTCATGGACCTTGTAGGCTTTAGATCTCCGCACTATGCAGCGGGCCTCATTTTGGTCCTCGGGTAATTCCTGTCTAGTTAGGTAGGCCAGGAATGGTTCTGTCCACGGGGCGATCACGACCATTATCTCGTGGGCTGAAGGTGTTATTTCGGTTGCAGAGCCTGCGATTGTGTCAGAGTATTCGGTATCTTGGGTTGTGGCCGGGTCCGGACTATTTTTTTCTGTTGTCCCCTTCCCATACCACGGATGGTTTAAACAGTCTTTCTAGGAAGATGTTCGGTGGGACAGGATCGCGTTTAGCGCCGATACGGGCTAGGATGTCCGCCGCCTGGTTGTTTTCCCGAGCCACATGGTGGAATTCGAGCCCCTCGAACTGAGCTGACATTTTGAGGACAGCGTTGCGATATGCCGCCATTTTCGGATCCTTTGCATTGAAGTCTCCATTTATTTTGGATATTGCGAGGTTCGAGTCCCTACGCACCTCTAGGCGTTGGATGCCCATGGAGACTGCCATCCGGAGGCCGTGTAATAGGGCCTCGTATTCGGCTGCGTTATTGGAGTCTGTATATAGTATTTGGAGCATGTATTGCACCGTATCTCCGGTGGGGGACATCAAGACGACGCCAGCCCCCAGACTAGCCAGCATTTTAGAGCCGTCGAAGTGCATGATCCAATTGGAGTATGCGCCGTACTCTTTAGGGAGTTCGGCTTCTGTCCATTCGGCTACGAAATCGGCCAGTACTTGCGACTTAATGGCTCGTCGTGGCTTATATTTTATGTCGAACGGGAGGAGCTCGATGGCCCATTTGGCAATCCGGCCCGTGGCATCGCGGTTTTTTATTATGTCATTGAGTGGTACTTCCAAGGCCACCGTAATCGAACACTCTTGAAAGTAGTGTCATAATTTCTGGGATGCCATAAATACCGCGTATGCTATATTTTCGTAATGTGGGTACAGTGATTTGCATGGAGTGAGGACGGTGGATACATAATATACCAGCTTTTGAAGTGGGAATTTATGTCCGTCCATCTCTCGTTCGATGACGAGCACTGCGCTTACAACTTGGTGAGTTGCCACTATATATAATAGCATTGGTTCGCTAACAGTTGGCGCGGCCAAGATTGGGTTGGTGGCCAGGATGGCTTTTATTTCTTCCAGTCCCGCTGTGGCTGCGTCCGTCCACTCGAAGTGTTTGGTGCACCGAAGAAGGCGATAAAGGGGGAGTGCCTTTTCTCCTAATCGGGAGATAAAGCGGCTTAAAGCCGCCACACATCCAGTCAATTTCTGGATTTGCTTGAGGTCAGTTGGGATAGCCAACTATGACAGAGCTCGAATTTTAGCCGGATTTGCTTCAATTCCTCTACTGGAGACGATGAAGCGCAGGAGCTTTCCGGCGGGAACACCGAAAACACATTTTTCCGGATTGAGATTAATGTCGTATGTTCGGAGATTGGTGAACGTGAGCCTCAAGTCGTCTATTAAATAGTCGACGTGTCTGGTTTTAATGACCACATCGTCTACATATGCCTCCACAGTCTTACCGATCTGCTTTTCCAGACATGTCTGGATCATGCGCTGATATGTTGCGCCGACGTTTTTTAGCCCGAAGGGCATTGTGTTAAAACAGAAGGGGCTGTATGGCATGATGAATGCCGTCGCGGCTTGATCGGACTCTACCATATTAATCTGGTCGTAACCGGAGTATGCATCGAGGAAGCACAATGATTCATGTCCTGCGGTAGCATCGATGATTTGATCGATGCGAGGGAGTGGGAAGGGATCCTTTGGGCAAGCCTTATTGAGGTCTTTGAAGTCGACACATAGGCACCAGGATTTGTCTTTCTTTGGTACCATCACCAGGTTTGCTATCCAATCCGGATGTTTTATTTCTTTAATGAATCCGGCTTCCAGTAGCTTGGCCAGCTCCTCTCCCATGGCTTGTCGCTTAGGTTCAGAGAAATGCCGAAGAGTCTGCTTGACCGGTTTGAATCCTTTTAGAATATTAAGGCTATGCTCGGTCAATCTGCGTGGGATTCATGGCATGTCTGAAGGATGCCAGGCGAATATATCTCAATTCTCGCACAGAAACTCCCGTAGTGCGACGTTACAGCGGGGTCTAACTGTGCCCCGATGGATGCTGTTTTTGTAGGGTCCATTGGATGGACTTGGAATTTAACTATTTCATCTGCTGGTTTAAAGGAGGTGGACTTGGATCTTTTGTCTAGTATCATGTCGTCCTTGTCCACCGTGGAGCGCAGCACGGTTAACTCCTCTGCCACAAGGGCTTCGGATAATGCCTCGAGGGCTAGTGCAGCTATTTTGTTCTCGGCGTGGAGTGCTATGTCCGGATCACTGGCTAGAGTGATAATTCTCTTGGGTCCGGGCATTTTGAGCTTCATGTACCCGAATGGGGTATGGCTTGAAAAATCGTGAATGCCTCCCGTCCTAGAAGGGCGTGGTATCCGCTACTGAAGGGGCCACTTGGAATGTAATTTCTTCAGACATGTAATTCTCCGGAGTGCCGAATACCACATCAAGTGTGATTTTCCCAGCGCAACGTACCTCCCGACTGGGGATGATTCCTCGGAAGGTCGTACTGCTTTGCTCAATACGGTTGCTGCCTATTTCCATTTTTTGGAGAGTCTCCTCATAAATGAGGTTTAATACACTGCCGCCGTCCATGAGCACCTTAGTGAGCCGAAAGCCGTCCACAATTGGACTGAGGACCAAAGAGGCTGGTGCTCGGGCTGTTCAGAATTTAGGTTCGTCACTGGCATTGAAGGTGATAGCTGTGTCACTCCATGGATTTATTGCTGCCACGTGGCATACTTCGGCAAGGCTGCGGAGTGCTCGTTTGCGCCTATTATTTGAGGCGAAGGTCTCGAAGACCGTTAATACTGTATTGTTATCCGTGGGAAGGTGCTCTGAGGTATTTTGGGTGAGAAGATCCTCACCGCTTTTGGCCACCTGCCGGAGTACCCAACATGCTCTAAGGTTGTGTGTTGATATGGTATCCGGTGTACTATGGATTTTGCAGGGCCCGTTAAGCCATCCCTCCAATACGGTTCCACACCCTGTAGTGGGCTTTTACTTCTTTGTAATTGAGTCGGGCGACTTATGAGAGTGCACCCTTTTAGTTCAGACTGGGGGTTTTGTCAGAGCCGGATTATCCCAAAATCGCGTTAGGGTTTTCCAGGCACTTTCCATTGCACAGTATTTCCGTACTATGGCCGCCAGGTCGGCAAAGTGTGCTACGTCACGGTGACTTATGGCGTTGAGGACTCCCTTGTTCGTGCAATTGTTGCAAAAGAACGAAATTGCATCTTCCTCGCGGCAGTCCTTGACCTTGTTCATTACAAGGAGGAATCTGGCCCAATAGTGATGTACTGTCTCTTGGGGCGCTTGCCTAATGTGGGAAAGATCTTTTGTGTCTGGGTGGGTGGGTGGATTTATGTCCAGACCTTGACCCAATCTATGATCCCAGGGCAGGGGAGTTTTCGATGTTGGAAGTTCGGGCTCCGGGATGTTGCCTTGTGGGTTCGGTATGCGGCCTGATTCTGGATTCAGGGCTAGGGCGGTGTCCTCCCGTGAGCGAGTATCCTGTTCGGAGAGCTCGGGAATACGGACATAGTTCGTCCTCAGGATAGAGGGAGAATCACCGCATTGCTCCTCCACCACCGCTATCTGGTGGGTGACCGGCAGAGAGTTAATCTCCCTTTGGTCGGGTTTCAGCCCGATCCGATCATAGTCCGTAG
The DNA here is from genome assembly GCF_002162155.2 of Triticum dicoccoides. NCBI lineage: Eukaryota > Viridiplantae > Streptophyta > Magnoliopsida > Poales > Poaceae > Triticum > Triticum dicoccoides. The sequence goes on from NC_041388.1 coordinate 53,421,566, forward strand.
TGACTCCCAGAGCAGCAATGTGATCCAAGAGCTCGTTCAAAGAGGAGAGCTCCATTGGATCCATCTGCTCGGCAAATTTCGAGCTGATGTGGAGGCTTTTTTTGATGACCCGAGAGGTCATCGTCGGCACAGTGGCCGAGCTTGCATTCATGATGAAGCCACCTAGTCGGAGAGTTTGGCCTACAGCCAGGGCTCCCCCAGAGATGATGTTGTCCTTGACAACAAGGCGAGCCATGAAGACACAGTGGAACTCTCAATGAAAGCACCAATGTCGGTGTCAAAACTGGCAGATCTCGGGTAGGGGGTCCCGAACTGTGCGTCTAAGGCAGATGGTAATAGGAGGCAGGGGACACGATGTTTACCCAGGTTTGGGCCCTCTTGAAGGAGGTAATACCCTACGTCCTTCTTGATTGTTCTTGATGATATGAGTAGTACAAGAGTTGATCTACCACGAGATCAAAGAGGCTAAACCCTAGAAGCTAGCCTATGGTATGATTGTATGATGTCCTATGGACTAAAACCCTCCGGTTTATATAGACACCGGAGGGGGCTAGGGTTACACAAGGTCGGTTACAAAGGAGGATATATACATATCCGTATTGCCTAGCTTGCCTTCCACGCCAAGTAGAGTCCCATCCGGACACGGGACGAAGTCTTCAATCTTGTATCTTCATAGTCCAATAGTCCGGCCAAAGGATATAGTTCGGCTGTCTGGAGACCCCCTAATCCAGGACTCCCTCAGTTTCCCACACAGTATTATAACTGATAATGGTACTAATCTGTCAAAAGGTTAGATGGAGGAATTGTGCCAACGTGAGCACATCCGGCTTGATGTAGCATCAGTGGCTCACCCCCAGTCTAATGGTCAAGCTGAGAGGGCAAATCAAGAAATTTTGAGAGGTATTAAACCCCGACTTATGGTTCCTTTAAAGAGGACGTCGGGTTGTTGGGTGGAGGAGTTACCTTCTATGTTATGGAGCATCAACACCACACCTAACAGATCTACGGGTTACACGCCTTTCTTCATGGTTTATGGAGCAGAGGTGGTTCTTCCTAGTGACATCCATCACGACTCGCCCCGTGTGGCAGCTTATGTTGAAACTGATAATGAGAAGGCATGTCAGGACTCACTGCACCTGTTAGATGAGGAGCGTGATATTGCAGCAGCACGTTCGGCGATTTATCAACAAGATCTCCGATGTTATCACAGTCGCTGGGTTAAGACCAGAAGTTTTCAAGAGGGTGATCTGGTGCTCCGACTCATCCAGGATCAGACTGATATGCACAAGTTATCCCCACCTTGGGAAGGACCTTTTGTGGTCAGCAAGAATCTGCATAACGGGTCATACTACCTCATTGATGTTCGAGAGCACAAAGACTCACGTAAATCGGAGGAAGACCAAGCGGCCGTGGAATATAGCTCTTCTTCGGCCTTGCTATACTTGAGCCACAGGCTCTTCTTATGTACATATTTGTGGCAATGTATATATTATATATATAATAAAAGGGAGCCTCGAATAAAGCGGGGTCTCTGTTTTTTTACATCATGTGTGAGCCTATAAAGAGTTTCTACTGACAAAGCGGAGTTTTGTTAAATCGGCCTCTACGGCCACACGGATATAAAGAAAATCACTAGGGGGCTTGGTCATATCCGAACCATAGCTACACCTCTTGATTAGTTTAAAACCAAAAAGGGATATCACTAGGGGGCTTGCTTGTATTCACACCATAGCTACACCTCTTGATAGGCTGTAAGGCCAAAAGGAAACTATGCGGAGCCAAAGAGAATCCGTTGCATTGAGCACAGTTCAAACATAGGTAACCACTGAGCGTAGCTCACATATTACCTGGGGGCTCTTTGCTTCTCAAAGAACAGTGAGCTTGAACCCTTGTAATAGGCTATCAAGCCAGGCTTGGAAGCCAGGTGCATTCACCTAAAACCCTGGGTTATCCTGCCTCTTTAAGTAAGCCACTCCGTCCAGGTAAACCTGGTATGACCCATCGAACATTTGACAAGTCAATCCCATGGACCCTGAACTTGTCAAAGTTAAACCGGTGATTGGTTAAAGATTGAGGTCCATCTTAAAAGGCTTTGCAAAATGGTTTAACTCAGTGGCCTGGCAGCCCATGAAAAGCCTCGATTTAGGGCCTAGCAGCCCATGAAAAGCCTTGCATATTTATTTTGTTTTTATTGTTTTCATGATAAGGGATTTATAAATATTTTTCTGGTAAACCGGTGTTTGTTACAACCCGGCATGACTTTCAGTACTTAGTTGTCAGTACATGATCCATTTTTAAACCGCTAGCATACTGCTCCGGTCTGGTTTTGACTAGAAGTCACCAGCATTATGCGGCTGTTATAGCCCAATATGGTTTCTATATGAACCGGCAAGAGGGCAAGGAGTTGACAACACTCCGGATTGGTGTTTTTTCACCTTTACCATGCAAGCAGTTGGTCAGCCAACGAGGTATGTCACAGATATTATTTATTTTATCCGGTTAATGTCCGCCTTGGTCATCCATCCAAGTTATGTATATCTTTTGGGTATCATGACCCATCTAGTGATAAACCACTAGGACGCTTTCAAGTTCCTATATGCAGGAACACAAAGTATAATGGACTATGCATAAAAAGATCCCAAACGTGGAACAAGTTTTCCAAATATCAGGCAACACAAGCATGCTCGATGGCATGGCAGATAAAGGTGTTTCTGTGTAGCGACCCGACCCGAATGGATCAAGTGCTCTGTGCTCAGGTGTCATCCCTGGATCAGTAATGCTGACACCACACAGTACATCAAAGGATTTATAACAGAGTGGCAATCACACACTTATTACATCGTTGTCTCAAAAGAGAACTTACTACAATAAATATGGCTTAAGGCCATCTAGTGACGATAACAGCGGAAGACTCGGAAGATAAATGGGTCCATCAACTCCAACGGCATCACTGAGTATAGGGCCACGACCTAAAAGCACCTTACTCGTCGTCTGAAAAGTCTGCAACACGAGAAGTTGCAGCCCGAAAACGGGTCAGCACATGGAATATGCTGGCAATGTAACACATAGAGAGTAATGGAATGAAACAGCTATACTATATGCATATATGGCTGGTGGAAAGCTCTATGGTTACAGTTTTGCGTAAAGCCAGTTTTTCCCTACTGCAAAGGAATAAATTTATTTAACTATCATGGTGGTTGTTAAACATCGAGAATGGTTGACAGCATTCCGATCCCAATTAAGTAATTAAAACCCAACAACATTAATTTGAAGTAACGTGTCAAGATTCACATGATATTCAAGTACTAGATACTCAAGTTGTCCATAACCGGGGACACGGCTAATCATGATTAGTTTGTACACTCTGCAGAGGTTTGCGCACTTTTCCCCACATGACTCGATCGCCTCCGTTTGTTTTCTCACACTACATGGTGTTTGAGAAACGGATGACCGAGACACAGTCTTTCAGAAGCGCTAGCACCTTACATGTGGGGTAGACCATACCACCTACAACCCCTACATCTGCTAGTCCACCCCGTAAGAGTTCACACAACTTAGTCAACTATGCCAGAGCCCATAGTAGCATGTGGCTGCACACGGAAGTTATTAGCATGAATGATCTTATGATCCCTTTGAGCCTGGGTGGCGGTCCAAAATAAAACAGGCAAGTCCAGATAGACATCAGGTGCCTCAATCCACCCATATGTGTGTTTAAGTTGCCACCTTAGATAAACCATTAAAATTATCAACTCACATCTGTCATGGATATCACTCACCCAATCCACGTCTACTAGCATAGCATGGCATAATAAGCAAACGTAGAAGTAACTCCCAAAGGTTTCATAATAATACAGGTAATAGGTACTACCTCATCTACTTCCCATCCCACAATTTAATTAGATCCTAATCATGCAATGTGAGAGGATTGATCTAATGCAATAAAACATGGGTTGTAGAAAAGGTATGATCAAAGTGTTACTTGCCTTGCTGATGATCCGCGAGACCTAGGGTTTCGAAGTAACAAGCGGCGCAATCCGGGTGATCTATCGCAGACAAACAACAAGCACACAATAAGTACTCATCTAATGCACAGGTAAAACTCGAACAAGAGAACGAACCAGAAAGTTCAACTTAAGAACTCCGGTTGCAAAGAAAGAAAGAACCGAACAGACGACGGAAAAACAAACGGCGGAAGAAAACAACTCGGTTCTAGCAAGTTGAAACTAGGTCAAATTTTACCGGGGCAAAAACTTGTTCAAGTTGATTAGACGGAACGGCGGTTTCGAAACGAAACTCCAGGCGCTTGAATCACCTGATTCCGATAAACGAGCGAGAAGAAAGACTAGAACGAAGATCGGATCTGAGATCGCGATCGCGGAATAAATCTGACAAAAAGAAAAAGAAGAATGAAGAACGGTTAAATGAACGGATGTTCGTTAACCTAGAAGAATCCGGTGATCATGTTCGTTGAGACGAACGGTCCGAAAGAAGAACGAAAACCGATCTAGGGTTTTCGGAGAAAAAGACCGAAACGAAAACCGATCTAGAAACCGGAACGGTTTAGAAAAGAACCGGAAAGAAAACGAATCGGAATAGAAGTAAAGAATCGGAACGGTTTATAAGAAAAACCGAACCGAGGGGATAGGAGAGACGCGGCGCGGCTACCTCGGCGAGGTTCCGGCGAGGGGCTCCGGCGAACGGTGGCGTTGGGCGGCGGCGGCGATGCACAAGGGCGGCGGCGTGGGTGAGGGGCAGCGGCGGCGGTGGTGAGGGGCGCGGGGTGGGGCGCGGCTTTGGGGAGGAGAGGGGCTTGGGGTTTGGTGTGGGGAGAGTGGGGGTTTGGGGTGTATTTATATAGGTGGGGGGGAGGGGGTTTCTTGGGGTAGGGGGCAAGCAAAAGAGAAGGAAAAGGAAAACGAAACAAAGGAAAGAGGGGGGCTACGGTGGCCAGAGTCCCGCTGGGACTCGGCTTCGAGCGAGAGGCGGCGGCCTGGGGCGCTGGCGCCTAGTGCCTGGCGCACGCGGGGCTGGGGCCTGGCCGGCCGGCCTGCTGGCTGGGCCTTGACCCAAGGCGCTGCGGTTTTTTTTAACTGGTTTCGCATGCAGAAAACAAAAGAAAAAGGAAACTAAACGGGCTCCAAAACTCCTAAAGTAAATTTTCCCCGACTCCTAAAAATGAGTCGAACAAAATGAACTTTACTCCGGACCTAGAATGCAATTTTTGAAAACGCACATTTTTTTCCTATCCAAATAAAATGCAAACAAACACCGGAAAACAAAATTGGACTTATTCATTAAATCTTCATTTTCCTAACTTTGGGAAAGTCATATTATTCCCTCTCTCATATTTGATATCGGAAAAATTATTGAAGATGAAATAAATAAATCAAATGATCCTCTTTTCAAATTCAAGAAAACTCTCAAATATGAAAATAACGAAATCTCCAACTCTCTCCGAAGGTCCTTGAGTTGCGTGAAATTTCTAGGATCAACCAAAATGCATGAAAATATGATATGCATGATGATCTAATGTATAACATTCCAAATTGCAAATTTGGGATGTTACAAACCTACCCCCTTAAGATGAATCTCGCCCTCGAGATTCGGGTTGGCTAGAAAATAGGTGAGGGTGGTCCTTGAGCAAATCTTCTTCTCTTTCCCAGGTGGCTTCATCCTCTGAGTGGTGGTTCCACTGAACTTTGCAAAACTTGATAACCTTGCTGCGGGTAACTCTGCTGGCAAAATCGAGAATCTTGACTGGCTTCTCCTCATATGTTAAGTCATCCTTCAACTGAATCGCTTCGAGTGGCACGGTATCTCTTAGCGGTACCTCTGCCATCTCGGCGTGACATTTCTTCAGCTGAGAAACATGGAATACATCATGAACTCCTGACAGTTCCTCTGGTAATTCCAACTTATAAGCGACTTCTCCCATACGTTGCAAGATCTTATACGGTCCAACAAAACGCGGTGCTAACTTTCCCTTAACTCCAAAGCGCTTTACTCCTCGAAGTGGGGATACTCGGAGATAAACTCTGTCTCCGGTTTCGTAAACTGTCTCCTTGCGTTTAGAATCTGCGTAGCTCTTCTGCCTGGACTGGGCTACCTTGAGCCTATCGCGAATCAACTTCACTTTCTGTTCAGACTCTTTAATCAAATCTGGTCCTAAGAATTGACGGTCTCCAACTTCGTCCCATGACAACGGTGTTCTGCACCTCCTTCCATATAAAGCTTCGAAAGGTGCCATCTTCAAACTAGTTTGGTAACTGTTGTTATAAGAAAACTCCGCATACGGCAAGTTATTGTCCCAGCTAGATCCATAATCTAATGCACAAGCTCTCAGCATATCTTCCAAAATCTGATTGACTCTCTCAGTCTGTCCATCTGTCTGCGGATGAAAAGTTGTGCTGAACTCTAGTCTGGTTCCTAAAGTTTCATGCAACTGATTCCAAAACATTGAGGTAAATTGGGTTCCTCTATCCGATACGATACTCCTCGGAACTCCATGCAAACAAATGATCCTAGTCATGTAGATCTTTGCCAACTTAGCACTGGTGTAAGTGGTCTTAACTGGAATAAAATGGGCTACCTTCGTCAGACGATCAACTACTACCCATATCGAGTCATAGCCTGCTTTCGTCCTGGGTAGTCCTGTGATAAAATCCATGCCTATCTTATCCCACTTCCATTCGGGTATCGGCAATGGTTGTAACAATCCTGCTGGCTTCTGATGCTCTGCCTTTACTCTCTGACATACGTCACAAACTGCTACATATGCTGCAATATCCTTCTTCATTCCAGTCCACCAGAATGTTTCCTTCAAATCCAAATACATCTTGGTATTCCCTGGGTGAATCGAATATGGTGAATCATGTGCCTCTTGCAAAATCAACTTCCTGATCTCTGGGTCATTTGGCACATAAACACGGTCCTCAAACCATAAGGTATCATGCTCATCCTCACGAAATCCCTTTGCTTTTCCTTTGCTCATTCTCTCTTTTATAGTAGCAATCTCCTTGTCAGATTTCTGAGCTTCTCTGATTTTATCCATCAATGTTGACTGAATCTCCAATGCTGCTACATAGCCTCTCGGAACTATTTCCAGACATAGCTCACGAAGGTTTTCTGCTAACTCCTTTGGTACTTCTCCCGTTACTAGGGTGTTGACATGGCTCTTACGACTCAATGCGTCAGCTACTACATTAGCTTTTCCGGATGATAATGCAATCCCATATCATAATCCTTGATGAGCTTCAACCATCTCCTTTGTCGGAGGTTCAACTCCTTCTGCGTGAAAATGTACTTCAAACTCTTATGATCCGTGTACACCTCACAATGATTTCCAATGAGGAAATGTCTCCACGTTTTCAAAGCATGCACTACGACTGCTAACTCCAAATCATGCGTGGCATAATTCAACTCATGAGGCTTCAGTTGTCGTGAAGCATATGAAACAACTCTTCCTTCCTGCATAAGCACTGCTCCAAGTCCTCGACGTGAAGCGTCACAATACACCTCATAATCCTTGGTCTGATCTGGCAAAATCAATACTGGTGAGGTAACCAAGCGTTTCTTCAACTCCTGGAAACTAGCCTCACACTCCTCAGTCCATTTGAACTTAGTATCCTTCTTCAACAATTCAGTCATAGGCTTTGCAATCTTTGAAAAGTTCTCAATGAATCTCCGGTAGTATCCTGCGAGTCCAAGAAAACTCTGGATCTCTCCAACTGTCGTTGGTGATTCCCATTCGGTTACGGTCTCAACCTTTGTGGGGTCAACTGCTATACCTTCTCCGGATATAATGTGTCCGAGGAATCCAACTTCCTTCAACCAAAACTCACATTTGCTGAATTTGGTGTATAACTGGAATTCCCTTAGTTTCTCCAAAACCAAACGCAAATGTTCCTTATGCTCCTCTTCATTCTTTGAGTAAACCAGGATGTCATCAATGAACACTACGACGAACTTATCCAAAAACTCCATAAACACTTTATTCATCAGGTTCATAAAATAGGCAGGTGCGTTAGTCAATCCAAATGACATAACGGTATACTCATACAGTCCATATCTTGTGGTGAATGCTGTCTTAGGTATGTCCTGCTCCCGAATCTTCAACTGATGGTACCCTGATCGCAAATCGATCTTGGAAAACACTTTAGCTCCTTGCAATCGATCAAACAGATCATTGATCATTGGCAATGGGTACTTATTCTTGATGGTTACTTCATTCAATCCTCGATAATCTACAACCATCCTTAATGATCCATCCTTCTTTTCCACTAGAAGTACGGGTGATCCCCAAGGTGAAGAACTTGGGCGAATGTAACCTTTTTCCAATAACTCCTTAATCTGATTCTTAATTTCCACCAAATCCTTTGCTGGCATCCGGTATGGTGGCTTCGATATTGGGCCTGTACCTGGCAATAACTCAATCAAAAAAATCAATGTCTCTATCTGGTGGCATGCCTGGTAATTCCTCAGGAAATACATCAGGAAAATCCTTTACCACTGGTACTTCTTCTTGCACAACTCCTGTTAGGCAGTTTACTTGTGTCCTGTTTGGCACATGCCGGGATACATACTTGATCCTTCTTCCTTCGGGTGTGGTAAGCAAAATCGACTTACTAGCACACTCAATATTCCCTTCATACTTTGATAACCAATCCATGCCTAATATCACATCCAATCCTTGAGATTCCAATACTATTAGGTCTGAGGGAAAAACATAGTTACCAATCCTTAATGGTAACCGATCACACCATCGTCTAGCCATATACTCCGCTCCTGGTGAGCTTACTAATATGGGTGACCTAAGGGCTTGGGTTGGCAGGTTATATTTATCCACAAATCCCCTTGATATGTATGAATGCGATGCACCGGTATCAAAAAGAACGAGTGCAGTAAATGACTTAACCAGAAACTTACCGATTACTGTATCAGGCTGATCTTCAACCTCCTCCACATTAATGTGGTTCACCTGTCCCCTATTGAAAGGGTTCGGCTTCTTCCCAGAGTTTTCATTGCCATTTCCATTCTGGCCTTTGGGACATTCATTGGCATAATGTCCGGTCTTGGAACACTTGAAACAAGTGACTTGACTCAGGTCTCTCTTGGTTGGGGTCGATGGGGTGGTACGGTTCTGGCCGTTGCTTCCTCCATTCCCATTACCATTCTTGTGGCCATTATGGTTGTGCGGACTACCTCCTCCATGGGTATGCTGAAACTGAAATCCCGGTTTAGGGGTAAAACGGGGCTTCTGCTGGGCTCCAGAGTTATACTTCCCCTGTCCATACTTCCTCTTACGGTTCTCAATCTGCTGTTGCTTCCCTTCAATCATGATGGCACGATCTACCAACTCCTGATAGTTGTTGAAACTCGCTACCATCAACTTCATGCTTAGTTCATCATTCAGTCCTTCCAGAAACTTCTCCTGCTTAGCTGCATCCGTAGCAACGTCATCTGGGGCGTAACGTGCTAACTTGCTGAAATCGTCAACGTACTGGCCAACTGTCCTTCCTCCTTGGCGTAAGTTGCGAAACTCACGCTTCTTCAGGGCCATAGCTCCTGCTGAAACATGGGCAGTGCGGAAAGCTTGCTGAAACTGATCCCATGTGACAGTGTCAACTGGGTAAGTGGCCGTGAAATTCTCCCACCATGCTGCCGCGGGTCCGTCAAGCTGGTGAGCGGCAAACTTCACTTTCTCACCATCCGTGCATCCTGCAGTGGTCAACTCCCTTCCTATCTTGCGGAGCCAATCATCTGCTACTATCGGCTCGGTGCTACTGGAAAACACCGGCGGATTTAGCCTAAGGAAACGGGCTAAGTGGTCAAAAGGTGGTGGTGGTGGTGGGTTGTTGTTGTTGTTCTGCTAGTTCTGGACTAACATCTGCATCAATTGATTCTGTTGCTGGATCAACTGAGTGAGCTCAGGTGGGAATCCATTATCACGTCTCGGAGGCATCTAAGGGTTTAGAAAAGACGAGAATTAAGAATAGAGTGAGGTCTAAAGGGAAAACACTACCCCAATGCACATGAGCAAAAGCACACAATTTCACTTCATTCAATCAAACAAGGGCTTACAATCGGTCTAAAACTATCACAAAAGTGCTCGAACTATTGTGTTTACATGGGGGAATACTACTACTATCTGGTGGTCATCTAGAAATTTGAACCGGTGGAAGACTCCATGATATCTGCTCCAGCTTCGTCTTCAAAGTCGGGTTCACTTGGATCCGAATCGGTGTCGTCGATGATGATGTAGTTGTCCGGACATGCGACGTACTCGTCTTCCTCCTGGGATGCTAACTTCCTCTTGAGTTCTTCAATCTCCTGCTTAAGATCGCCATTGTGTCTTGCTAGAGCTACGATCTCGTCCATGTAGTCCTTGCGTGTAGACTTCAGTTCTCCTTCTAGCTCGATGATCCTTGCCTTCGCATTCTTCAACTCTATCATATCATTGCACATCTGGTTCTCGTGGCGTCGAATGTGCTGGTTTAACTCCTGGATGAAAGATGCAATGGATCTATCCTTCTTGGTGCTGACTAACTCCCATTGTTCGTCTCTGCGTCCGCAAATCTGGTAGATAGTGTCCTTGAGGTCTTCTTGATAAACTTCTCCAATGCGTCCTATGGTGATATGAGATGCCATGCTCTTCCTAGACTCCAGGTTGGTGCATTGAAAACACTATCTATGGGCTTCGTGGTTGGTGTGAATGTCCTTCCCGGAACGTGAGCTTGAATCTTCCAGCGCTCCTCTTCAGGCAGAGTGGCGTTGAAGGTTCCCATGAAGCTTGGTAATCCAATGTTCAGGTACTTGGTGACTTCTTTCAAGTGAAATCCAAATGGTGTGCCTTCATCCGGTTGGGCGTACTTAATCTTCGCGTTCGTCATCCTAATAGAGTAGAAAAGATGAGGAGTTAGAAAATGAGAAGAGAGTGGTGTTCTATGGCTTTAACTTAGTGGTCGTGTCCTGCAGTCAGCGTGTGCTCTGATACCATTCTCTGTAGCGACCCGACCCGAATGGATCAAGTGCTCTGTGCTCAGGTGTCATCCCTGGATCAGTAATGCTGACACCACACAGTACATTGAAGGATTTATAGCAGAGTGGCAATCACACACTTATTACATCGTTGTCTCAAAAGAGAACTTACTACAATAAATATGGCTTAAGGCCATCTAGTGACGATAACAGCGGAAGACTCGGAAGATAAATGGGTCCATCAACTCCAACGGCATCACTGAGTATAGGGCCACGACCTAAAAGCACCTTACTCGTCGTCTGAAAAGTCTGCAACATGAGAAGTTGCAGCACGAAAACGGGTCAGCACATGGAATATGCTGGCAATGTAACACATAGAGAGTAATGGAATGAAACAGCTATACTATATGCATATATGGCTGGTGGAAAGCTCTATGGTTACAGTTTTGCGTAAAGCCAGTTTTTCCCTACTGCAAAGGAATAAATTTATTTAACTATCATGGTGGTTGTTAAACATCGAGAATGGTTGACAGCATTCCGATCCCAATTAAGTAATTAAAACCCAACAACATTAATTTGAAGTAACGTGTCAAGATTCACATGATATTCAAGTACTAGATACTCAAGTTGTCCATAACCGGGGACACGGCTAATCATGATTAGTTTGTACACTCTGCAGAGGTTTGTGCACTTTTCCCCACATGACTTGATCGCCTCCGTTTGTTTTCTCGCACTACATGGTGTTTGAGAAACGGATGACCGAGACACAGTCTTTCAGAAGCGCTAGCACCTTACATGTGGGGTAGACCGTACCACCTACAACCCCTACATCTGCTAGTCCACCCCGTAAGAGTTCGCACAACTTAGTCAACTATGCCAGAGCCCATAGTAGCATGTGGCTGCACATGGAAGTTACTAGGATGAATGATCTTATGATCCCTTTGAGCCTGGGTGGCGGTCCAAAATAAAACAGGCAAGTCCTGATAGACATCAGGTGCCTCAATCCACCCAGATGTGTGTTTAAGTTTCCACCTTAGATAAACCATTAAAATTATCAACTCACATCTGTCATGGATATCACTCACCCAATCCACGTCTACTAGCATAGCATGGCATAATAAGCAAACGTAGAAGTAACTCCCAAAGGTTTCATAATAATACAGGTAATAGGTACTACCTCATCTACTTCCCATCCCACAATTTAATTAGATCCTAATCATGCAATGTGAGAGGATTGATCTAATGCAATAAAACATGGGTTGTAGAAAAGGTATGATCAAAGTGTTACTTGCCTTGCTGATGATCCGCGAGACCTAGGGTTTCGAAGTAACAAGCGGCGCAATCCGGGTGATCTATCACAGACAAACAACAAGCACACAATAAGTACTCATCTAATACACAGGTAAAACTCGAACAAGAGAACGAACCAGAAAGTTCAACTTAAGAACTCCGGTTGCAAAGAAAGAAAGAACCGAACAGACGACGGAAAAACAAATGGCGGAAGAAAACAACTCGGTTCTAGCAAGTAGAAACTAGGTCAAATTTTACCGGGGCAAAAACTTGTTCAAGTTGATTAGACGGAACGGCGGTTTCAAAATGAAACTCCAGGCGCTTGAATCACCTGATTCCGATAAATGAGCGAGAAGAAAGACTAGAACGAAGATCGGATCTGAGATCGCGATCGCGGAATAAATCTGACGAAAAGAAAAAGAAGAACGAAGAACGGTTAAACGAACGGACGTTCGTTAACCTAGAAGAATCCGGTGATCACGTTCTTTGAGATGAACGGTCCGAAAGAAGAACGAAAACCGATCTAGGGTTTTCGGAGAAAAAGACCGAAACGAAAACCGATCTAGAAACCGGAACGGTTTAGAAAAGAACCGGAAAGAAAACGAATCGGAATAGAAGAAAAGAATCAGAACGGTTTATAAGAAAAACCAAACCGAGGGGATAGGAGAGACGCGGCGCGGCTACCTCGGTGAGGTTCCGGTGAGGGGCTCCGGCGAACGGCGGCGTTGGGCGGCGGCGGCGATGCACAAGGG
>NC_041388.1:53435062-53519713 GCF_002162155.2 Triticum dicoccoides
TTTATATAGGTGGGGGGAGGGGGTTTCTTGGGGTAGGGGGCAAGCAAAAGAGAAGGAAAAGAAAACGAAACAAAGGAAAGAGGGGGGGCTACGGTGGCCAGAGTCCCGCTGGGACTCGTCTTCGAGCGAGAGGCGGCGGCCTGGGGCGCTGGCGCCTGGCGCCTGGCGCACGCCGGGCTGGGGCCTGGCCGGCCGGCCTGCTGGCTGGGCCTTGGCCCAAGGCGCTGCGGATTTTTTTAACTGGTTTCGCCGCAGAAAACAAAAGAAAAAGAAAACTAAACGGGCTCCAAAACTCCTAAAGTAAATTTTCCCCGACTCCTAAAAATGAGTCGAACAAAATGAACTTTACTCCGGACCTAGAATGCAATTTTTGAAAACGCGCATTTTTTTCCTATCCAAATAAAATGCAAACAAACACTGGAAAACAAAATTGGACTTATTCATTAAATCTTCATTTTCCTAACTTTGGGAAAGTCATATTATTCCCTCTCTCATATTTGATATCGGAAAAATTATTGAAGATGAAATAAATAAATCAAATGATCCTCTTTTCAAATTCGAGAAAACTCTCAAATATGAAAATAACAAAATCTCCAACTCTCTCCGAAGGTCCTTGAGTTGCGTGAAATTTCTAGGATCAACCAAAATGCATGAAAATATGATATGCATGATGATCTAATGTATAACATTCCAAATTGCAAATTTGGGATGTTACATTCTGCTATCCTATTACAAGGAGCTTCAAAACGGCCCAATATTGAAAAATTGTTTCAAGCAGTGGCAGACTGTAGCTGATAAACTGGTCGCCGATTTAGGACGCTTCATCGGGACGGCTAAGGATGGCAATTTTACCCATGGACATGGATATCCATGGATATCCGACCCAAATGGATAGGGTTTGGATATGCTTTTGTGTCCATGGGCGGTGCCCAAACCCGACCCAGTTGCTCATGGGTAGGGTATGGATATAATCTTGTACCCATGGATATACCCAAACCCGACCCGATAGTATGACTTAATGGGCCAAACTCTACTATCCCTACCCCATAGTCACATGTCCACTGCAATTTTACCCTTCGTTATCTAAAACATGCAAAAGAAATTACACAATCCCCGTCATAACTTTTATTAGTTGACATTCAATCCCCTCCGTAACATACTCCAACGCTCCTTCTCTTATTTTTTATCTCCTTATTAAATGACTCATCATTCTCATATGTTAGAAAAATACTAAATGATCTTAGGTTGTTAGTGAACGTTGATTTACCATAAGTGAAGCCTAGCCTGCTACGAGGTGAAGAATGGAAGAGCTTATGTTAACATTGTGTTATGTCTTATTTATATGTCTCAAGAGGACCCAATGGATATCCAGTGGGTATGGATATCCATCGGGTTTGGACATGGAAACAATTTTCCACCCGTGGATTTTTTCATGGGCGGGCAAAGACTGTCTTCATGGATATGGATATGGATTTGATATTGTTCGACCCAATCCAAACCCGACCCATTGCCATCCTTAGGGACGGCTTGACGATTGAGGATCATCTTTTCCGGTCACCTCCTCTTCATCCCTCCCCAGACGCTGGAAATCAACCATTGACCAATCGATTCCAGTTAAAGCTTGAAACACGGCCTCTTCATGGATAAGGCTGGAGGGGTCAATGTTAGGAGTGTAAATATGCTTACGGATTGGAGGCACAAGTTCTTCAACATCATGGATCACAGCAGGTTGTCTCTTTCCTTCAGCATCGTAAACCGACTGGAAATGAGATAAGTCAGTGTCCTCCGCCAGTTTGCTGGCTATTGGCCGCCTCTCCTTTGTCAGCCTTCGGAGATCATCATTGTTGAAGTCTGAACCGTCCTCCTTCACACCTGGATATCCTTTAATGATGTCTGCCGCTTCAAGATCCGGAATCCATGCCTTGGCCCGGATTAGTGCGGTCAGCGCTCCTGCTCTTGCGGTTGCCTTCTTCAGTTCTGTAATCCGGGCTGGTAGCACGGCCAGCTTCTTAAGGGTTTCTTTTATCAATGATGGCGCCGGCTTGTTGTATGCTGCAGTGCAAATAGCACGCTGGGATCCAGAATATAGCTGTTCTATTAAGGTGTAAGCCGCTTTAAGCTTCATCCGCATGTCAGAGCCTAGATGAGCAATATGGGTGCCTGTCATGGTTTAGTATCGGTAAACCGGTCAATGATAAGATCTCATGAATCACACAAACGGCATAAGGAGGTACTTACCAAACATAGCGGACGTCATGGCATCAATCTGCCGCTTCAAGCCGGTCAGTTCGTCTACCACTGGCTTCAGGGCTGCTTCTGCGTCCTCGGCTTCCTGGTTAAACCAGCCTTTTCAGTTTCCCAGTCAGCACGCTCCTTGTTGAAGGTCTCTTTCACTTCTCCATAGCTGCCAGGGCATTTGTCAGCTCCTCTTTTGCTTTGGAAGCCTCTGCTTGTTGGGACTTTACGTTCTCTTGAAGATCAGCGGTTTGAGCATCCCTCTTACTCAGCTCGGCCTGCAAAGGCGAAGATATGTCAATAACAAGATATGTATTTTCTAAGTACCAAGTGTATAACAAGTTATGCACTTCGTACTTGGGGGCTAATGCCTATTTGCTCTATTATCAACAAATCTTTCACAAGTCTCAAGTACAATGCAAGCATTATCCTTAACACTTGGGGATAATGTACATCTGTTCAAAACTGACGCATTGATTCAAGACCTGGTTTACCTCGCAAAGCTAAACCGGCCCTTGGGGGCTACACCGATGCAAACTACATGAATACAATGATAAAGTATTGGTTTTGTTTTTACTAAGGACTTGACATATTAGGGATCAGCATGAAAGGATTAAGATATTACAAAGTCCCGGTTTATGATGAACATCATAAACCGGCCCTTGGGGGCTACTTGGGCTGATGTCTATACTTTGGATTTAATAAAGGAAGGTGATAATAATACCTCATAGCACTCTTTCATCAAATTCACCAAACCGGCTTCATAATCACGGTTTGAGTGCAGACGGTTTAGAAAACCGGAGTGGGGTTCTTGAGCACTGAGGTGAGCGTAGTTTGACAAGTCAGTGCTCCATTTGCCTTTTTCCATGCCAGCATGCTCTTCCTTGGCACTATGTTGGGCCAAGATTACAGGATGGCCAGGAGAGGTGTGACGAATACCAGTGATGGTAACCTCGCCTTCTTTATCTCCAGCAACTTTATCTAGAGTTAATGGAGTTTCAGTAGCTTTCACCGGACTAGACCGGATTGGATCTGCCGGTTCAGTATCAGGCACAACAGTATCAGCTTTTGGTTGTTCATCGATATTGTGATCTTGAGGAGGTGGCTCATCAAAGGTGACTTCAGGATTGGTATCCTCCGGTTCACCAGTTTGGTGCAGTTCACCTGTTTGCTCCGGTTCATGAGCCACCTGGTCTTCAGACGGATTGTTCACCCGAGCTTTTTTGCTGGGTCTGGCTTTGGCTCTACAAACAAAAATAAAATAGGTGAAAATTAAGCAAAGTATTCAAGGTATGAAAATGTTCAAAGAAAGGGTTTGAGTACTTACCCTGCTACAGTTTTGAGAGGAGGGAGTTGGGTTGTTGTTGACTCGCCAGATGATGAGGGAGGTGTCACCTGATAATTTGAATCGGACAGATTAAGAGGTTGTCGGAAATAACCTGCCTTGGGGTAAGAATTGTCAGAAGAAGGTGAGACCTCAGATCGGCGCTTTCGAACCGGGGTGTCAGGTAAACCGGTCGAGGTGACCTTTTGGCCGCTGTGTCGGGTTGTATGGCGAGCTTCGTGATGCTGCTTCTTCAAAATAAATGTTGGATCCAAGTGAGCAAGAGGATGTGAAAAGCTTACTTTCCGGATCGCTTGACGGATTTTTTGCGGTGGCAGAGAGTCTAAACCGGAGGAAAGGACAATTACCTCTACATCGTTGGCTTGGCTGCCTTCCGCGCCCTCCTGATAAACATCATTGTTAATGAGATGCATAAATAGGGAACCAAGTGAATCAAGTTTTTTAAGGTATATGTCTCTCGATGTAGTTTTGGTGATTGATGACAACATATTTGCGGACTAACCTTGTGCGTTGAGCGTTTCAGAGATTGATCCTTTGCCTCGAGACGATTTCTTTCCCCTCAGAGTGTTTTTCAAGCCGGTGTAGCTCTTCTGTTTCTTGTTGGTGGACTAGTTTCTTAGGAGTCACCGTACTATCCAGAGGGGGTCTGCTTTGGTATGACTAGGGTGGAATCATCACGTACACTTTCGTTTTGCACCCTCTGGGCCTTCCCGCGTCGTTGGAGGTCTTTTTCCATGCAGATTGAGCTGTCTTTAGCCCCAACGATAGTACCGCGGTGCCCAGTGGTAGTACCACTTGTGCGTCCTCAGCGGCAGTACCGCTGCGGTACTGGGCCACTACCGCCTCGACTCGAGGGGGGCACTTCTCGGTCGGGTTGAGCGGCACCTGCAGCGGCAGTAGGTGCAGTAGTACCACTCGAGAGCGGTAGTACCGCCCTGCCACCGCGGCAGTACAGCGCTGGGTCTGTCCGGCAGTACCGCGTCGGGCCAACCCCTCCTCTGTCTTCAAGCTCTCTCTGTCTAGGCGGTAGTACCGTAAGGGGGAGCGGTAGTACCGCTGGGTCCAGCGGTAGTACCGCTGCCCACTACGGTAGTACCGCCCTCTGCGGGGCTCTTTAGTGGGGTAACGGTTGGATTGTTACCCCCACTATAAAAGGGGGTCCCCTTCTTCTTCGTTGAACTACCTCTTCCCCCTCAAGCTCCATTAATGCTCCAAGCTCCATTTTTGCCGGATCTATCTCTCTAGCCAATCAAACTTGTTGATTTTCTCGGGAGTGGTTGAGAAGGCCCCGATCTACACTTCCACCGAGAGATATTTGATTCCCCCACCTATCCCTAGCGGATCTTGTTACTCTTGGGTGTTTGAGCACCCTAGACGGTTGAGGTCACCACGGAGCCATAGTCCATTGTGGTGAAGCTTCGTGGTGTTGTTGGGAGCCTCCGATTAAGTTGTGGAGATTGCCCCAACCTTGTTTGTAAAGGTCCGGTTGCCACCTCCAAGGGCACCAATAGTGGAATCACGGCATCTTGCATTGTGTGAGGGCATGAGGATAATACGGTGGCCCTAGTGGCTTCTTGGGGAGCATTGTGGCTCCACACCACTCTAACGGAGACGTACTTCCCCTCAA
The DNA here is from genome assembly GCF_002162155.2 of Triticum dicoccoides. Taxonomy (NCBI): domain Eukaryota; kingdom Viridiplantae; phylum Streptophyta; class Magnoliopsida; order Poales; family Poaceae; genus Triticum; species Triticum dicoccoides. The sequence goes on from NC_041388.1 coordinate 53,440,270, forward strand.
AGGAAGGAACTTCGGTAACACATCCTCGTCTTCACCGGGTCCACTCTTGGTTATCTCTTACCTTTACTTGTGCAAGCTTATTATTGTTACTTCTCTTTCTTGCTTGTATGTTCGTTGCTGTTGCATCATATAGGTTGCTCACCTAGTTGCACATCTAGACAACCTACTTTGATGCAAAGTTGAATTTGGTAAAGAAAAGTTAAAAATTGTTAGTTGCCTATGCACCCCCCCTCTAGTCAACCATATCGATCTTTTTCAATTGGTATCAGAGCCTCATCTCTTTACTAAGGACTTTGCCATCCGAAGAGTATGGTTGACACCGTAGACGGTGTGGACGAGCACTCCAGTGTAAATCCGATCTCGTCTACGGGTGATGGGGGAACCTCGGTCTCATGTGAGGAATTCAATGTAGCCTTGGAGACATTGAAAACCTCAATGACGACCGAGGTTGAAAGCATGTTTACTAAATTCATTGAAGGGCTTAAACTATCCACCGCACCGTTGAAAGTGGGTGATCCCACCGACAAGGTGACAGATGCTATCTCCGACAAGGGGGGAAGCTAGTAGTGAAAAGGCTCCTTCTTCTAGTGGTAAAAATGGCACCGACATCTTTGCCCATGTGGAACCACCACTTGTTTATGGTGGACCGATTCCTTCCACTCATTTGAATCATGTCGGTCCTCCCCTTAAGATTGTGAAAAATGAGGACTTTGATTCTTGGGTTTATCGCTTTAAGCGTCATTTAAATCATGTGAACACTAATCTTTGGAGAATCATTGAAGAAGGTTTCCATCCGCATGATCCAAGCAACTTCACTCCTCGAGAAGACGCGGATAATCAATTCAATGAGAATGCTCTCTTCATCATTCAAGATGCAATTCCACCCGAAGATCTACCTCATCTTCGGCCCTTCACCTTGGCCAAAGATGCATGGCTTTATGTTGTCTCTCTCTACCGGGGAAGCACAAGCATTCAACGCTCCAACTATGAAGTAGTGCAAGATGAAGCCGATGAGTTTGCAATGAAAGAAGATGAAGAAGCTCATGAGCTTTATCGGAGAGTAACCAAACTCGCAGTCTCACTCCGAGATCACGGGAGCAAGGACATGGATGACAATTGGATCAAGGGCAAATTCCTCAAGGCAATGATGCCTTACCACAAGGCCGTGTCCTCCGTCATTCGTCAAAGGCCGGACTTGCGCACTTTGACCTCAAGTGAAGTGTTGTATGAGTTTGTGGCTATGAACATCTTGGACAAGACCACCGACAATGCGGTGCTTCGCTCTCAAAGGGGAAAGAACCCCAACCTTGCATTGAAGGCCAAGGTTTGCATTGAAGAAGAAGAGGAGGAAGAAGAGGAAAGCAACCCCGAAGATACAAAGTATGCCTATCATGAACACATGACACTTGCTTCAAGGCAATTTTGGAGCAAGAAAAACTCAAGGCCAAAATTCAACAAGAACAACTCAAGTGGCACGAAGAGCAAGCAACGTGTAAGGACTTGCTACAATTGTGGCAATGTGAGTCATTTTGTTGCAGAGTGCCCGTATGAGAAGAGGGAAGACAATGGTAGCAAGCTCATTCGAAAGGACAAAGCCAAGTCTTTCCCCAACAAGAGCAACTTCACCAAGAAAACCCCTCACCAGGCGTTGGTGGTTCAAGAAGAGTACCATGAGGATGATGATGATGAAGAAGATGGTGAGTCGGTTTCCATGGCCTCCATTGCCATTGCAAAAACTCCACGAATATCTCTCTTCGACTCACCCAATGAGAACATCACCGCCAAGTGCCTCATGGCTAAAGCCACCAACAAGGTAACTCCCAACATCAAAACTACCATCACTAATAATCCTTCCTTGACAGATTGCATTGATGAATGTGAGGGATCTAATGTGAAGTTGGGCTAATCGACCCCACTCATTTTACTAAGAAGGTCAAAGGGGAGTTGTTTATGTGCCAATTATATGTTGATGACATTATCTTTGGTTCCCCTAACAAAGCTTTCAATGAGGAATTTGCCGCTCTTATGACCTCAAAGTTCGAGATGTCTTCCATGGGAGAGTTAAAGTTCTTTCTCGGGTTCGAAGTGAAGCAAAGAAGAGAAGGAACCCTCATCAACCAATCCAAATACACTCAAGACATGCTCAAGAGATTCAATATAAGTGATGTCAAGCTGGCTTCCACTCCCATGCCCACCAAGTGCCAACTTGACATTTATCCCAATGGTAAAGCGGTGGATCAAAAGGTATATCGTTCCATGATTGGCTCCTTGCTTTACCTTTGTGCATCTAGACCGGATATCATGTTGAGTGTGGGAATTTGTGCATGGTTTCAAGCCGCACCTAAGGAAAGTCACTTTGTGGCGGTCAAGCGAATCTTTCGATATTTGGCTCATACCCCAAACTTTGGCCTTTGGTACCCAAGAGGAGCAAACTTTAAGCTTGTAGGTTATTCGGACTCGTATTGGGCGGGAGACAAAGTGGATAGGAAGTCCACTTCCGAAGGGTACCAATTTCTTGGTTGCTCTTCGGTGAGTTGGTCTTCCAAGAAGCAAGATTTCTCGAGTTAAGGCATGAGCTAAATATCATTGATTCGAGCAATGTGACTTGAACCCTTGCACACCCCACCTCACTCAACTTGTTGTCTAGTTTAGGTGTAGGCATGAACATAGGGGGAGTGTTGTTCTATCAATGAACTTTCCCTTCCCCCATAATGCATAAACTAACCAAACTCTTTCACATTAGCCATCTTTTTTATGGTACTTGTGCTTCAAAGATGAGTGTTGGTCATGGGCCCAAGGTTAAAATCTTTGCGTCGCCATACCTCTAAACTCAAACATAGGTGGCCTCGGCCACCATCCTCTCTTGGAGAGGTGCGTGTCCTTTTTCTTTTTGTCGGTTTTGTGTGTGTGAGTTCTCGTTTTGTCTCGGTTTCCTCTCGTGTGTTCTGCCCTGTTTGGTCAGCCCTTTTTGCGGCAGAGCGGTACTACCGCTGCGTGAGCGGTACTACCGCTGATAGGTCAAGCGGTACTACCGCTGCGGGGCGGGCGGCTGGGGGTTATGTCGGGGCAGGGGGAGTTGCTTCTCCCCCATACCCATTCGCCCCCACTCGTCTTCTTCATTGCTCCTGCAACCTCTCGCCGCAGGAGGGGCCCGGCCAGCCGCCGGTTTCCTGTCGTCCCTCTCCATTTCCTCCGGTGGAGTCGATCCCCACCTCGTCATCTTGCCATGGATGCCGGTATTGCCCCCGTTCCTGTTCTCTCTTTGCCTAGATCTTGCATCTAGTTTTTAGGGGCAATAGGCATTGTTCTTCCCGCCTTTTGGCTAAGGCAAGTGACGGTGTCCTGGACTAGGGGGTACTCAACACGTCATCTCCCGATCTGATAGATTGGGCCGAGGACCCCCATGGCCATATACTCATGGGCCAGTTCGGACAACTGCCGCATACAAGGAAGATTCCACAAGACTTGGCGATCAAGACAAGGACTTCTCCCCACCGGCGTATTCGGCTAGGACTCTTGTCAACCTAGGCCTCTGGTGCATTATATAAACCAAGGCCGGGCTAGTCGATAGATCATATATACATACAATCATACCATAGGCTAGCTTCTAGGGTTTAGCCTCTACGATCTCATGGTAGATCAACTCTTGTACTACCCATATCATCAATATTAATCAAGCAGGACGTAGGGTTTTACCTCCATCAAGAGGGCCCGAACCTGGGTAAAACTTCGTGTCCCTTGCCTCCTGTTACCATCGATCCTAGACGCACAGTTTGGGACCCCCTACCCGAGATCCGCCAGTTTTGACACCGACAACAAGGCTTGAGTAGGATGGAGATGGCTTCTAGGCACTGTGGATTGAAGTTTGGTAGGTTTCTTTTTGAATTTGGCATCTCCAGTAGTGCCGGATCTGACCACGGTGGTAGGGAACCGCCATTCCCCATCTGGCGCGATACTACCGCTCTCCTCGAGCGGTACTACCGCTCAAGCAGTACTGCCGCTCTTGTTTCATGGTACTACTGCTGGAGCGGTACAGCCGCTGGTCGGTCGCAGTACTACCGATGAATGCCCAGTTCCATCTTTTTCCTACCACGCTTTGATCCTTGTTGTTTTGTTTGGTGGCTTATGCTCTTTCTTTCGTGTGGTTCTTCTGGTCGTGTGTTTGGTTCCAGGTGATGATCATCCTGAGCAGCAGGTCCGCCGTGTCAACCCTGGTCGTGCAACGTCAAAGCGCTACCGCACTTCTGAATCAGCAGGTGGTTCCTCTAGTACTCAACCACCGCCAGCAGGCGCAACCTCAAGTGCTCCACCACCACCTCAGCAGTCGAAGAGATCCGCCGACAAGCCAAAGGGAAAGATTGTGACTGAGATGACTGCCAAGGAGTTTTGGGCAAAGCGTCGCCGCAACCCCTATGAGGAAGACCAAGATCCCACTTTGGTCAACCGCCCGTTCTGGAACCGCTTTCAATTTGCCATCTATTTTGATGTGATCAAGGCCAAGAAGAATCTCTATGTTGATGTACGCTCCATCAACACGGATGCTATGGGAAGGACCCTGAGTACTTTGGTGAAGCCCTTCAGATGTGTTCTCAGCTGAACATTCTCAGGATCATGCAGTTCAACAAGGATTTTGATGCAGATTTGGTGGCTCAATTCTTTGCTACCATTCATCTTGGAACTGATGCCGAGAGGACTCTGACTTGGATGACCAATGGCAAGTTGCTTTCCGTCAAGTGGCAGGCCTTCATGGAGTTACTTGAGGTGGAAGATCACGGGCTTGAGACTTCAGTCGGCTTCCGCCCTCACCACAATGCTACATCCACTCACAAGCAAGCCCTTTGGCCCTATTGTATTGTGAAGGTTCACCCGGTGACTAAGAAGGAAACCTATGAGCTGTCTGCCTATCTGGACATCCTTCATCGTGTCTTCCGTGAGACTCTCTTCCCTCACATCGGGAATCTGGATATGGTCCACTCCTATCTTGTGGACACGCTTCTTTTCTGCCAGCATGAGAAGGAAGCAAACACTCGAGAGGGCCTAGACATTTCTCATGTTATGTGGTCTGAACTTCTCTCTGCCATTTCTGAGCGCAAGTGCCCGATATATGGTCCATTCATCATGAGGCTCATTGAGAAGGCCTGGGCACGTGTCTATCCCAAGGAGATGTTGGAAACTGGAGAATTGGTTTCTCATGAGATCAAGCGTCTGAGGAAGAAGGACAATTGGGGCACCCCAGCGCCTAAACCCGGGGGTCCATCTACTGCTGCTGACATGGAGACCGAGTGTGGGGCTGCGGCAGATGGTCACGATAAGGACTTTGGGCCTTCTACTGCAGAACCCTCTTGGGCAAAGAAGCTTAAACGCAAGATGAAGAAGCTCTTCTGCATGGAGTCTCATGGTAAGTACATGACTCATGTGGCTGAGAAGCAGGCCAGGGGGCGTCACAAGGAGCTCATGCGTCAGCTGGGTGCGATCGTTGCCAGTGGTTCTGAGGGCTAGATCATTGAAGAGGAGGAATGGATTCACCAGCATTGCCCTTGGACCGATTCAGACGCGGAGCAGTTTCCGACCGATGACGAAGGTGCAGACGATCACGCTGAGATGTGATGTTCGAGATCCTCAGCTTGCCATCACCTGGAGCCATAGCAACGCTCTTTGCCCTTTTGGTGTCTCGCTGCCAAAGGGGGAGAGAGTTTAGGGATTTGTGTCTTTGCCGTGTTGCGAGTGTGCATGTTGCGAGTGTGTCTTTGTGGTTGGTAGTGTCTTGTGTTTTCTTGTTGTCTTTGCTTGGTTTGGTTTGGTGCCAGTGAGACCTAAGTTCTAGACATATGGTGTGAGACATATGCTACCCTATCTTTACCTTATTATCTATGTCTATTCAGTACCGTAGTATCTTATGAGTTGCATGCTTATCCTCTTTTATACCCTGCTCTCATGTATCCCGTGCTTAAAATTTTTGGACTATAAAATATAGGGGGAGTGTTGATCTGAATGTGTGTCTTGCATTCCAAAGGCACTACTAACTAGGCACACACATTCAGGGGGAGCCCGTCTATATTTTGTAGTTCTAAGTATCCTTACTTTTATGTCTTTTCCCTGTGCAAATCCGTGGTTGTCATCAATCCACCAAAAAGGGGGTGATTGTTAAGGCATCTCTCTCTCGATGTAGTTTTGGTGATTGATGACAACATATTTGCGGACTAACCTTGTGTGTTGAGCGTTTCAGAGATTCATCCTTTGGCTCGAGATGATTTCTTTCCCCTCTGAGTGTTTTTCAAGACAGTGTAGCTCTTTCGTTTCTTGTTGGTGGACTAGTTTCTTAGGAGTCACCGTACTATCAAGAGGGGGTCCGCTTTGGTATGAGTAGGGTGGAATCATCACGTACACTTTTGTTTCGCACCCTTTGGGCCTTCCCGCGTCGTTGGAGGTCTTTTTCCCTGCAGATTGAGTTGTCTTTAGCCCCAGCGGTAGTACCACGGTGCCCAGTGATAGTACCGCTCGTGCGTCCTCAGCGGCAGTACCGCTGCGGTACCGGGCCACTACCGCCTCGACTCGAGGGGGGCACTTCTCGTGTCGGGTTGAGCGGCACCTGCAGCGGTAGTAGGTGCAGTAGTACCACTCGAGAGCGGTAGTACCGCCCTGCCACCACGGCAGTACCACGATGGGTCTATCCGGCAGTACCGCGCCGGGCCAGCCCCTCCTCTGCCTTCAAGCTCTCTTTGTCTGGGCGGTAGTACTGTAAGGGGGAGCGGTAGTACCGCTGCCCACTACTGCAGTACCGCCCTCTGCGGGCTGTTTAGTGGGGTAACGGTTGGATTGTTACCCCCACTATAAAAGGGGGTCCCCTTCTTCTTTGTTGACCTACCTCTTACCCCTCAAGCTCCATTAATGCTTCGAGATCCATTTTCGCCTGATCTATCTCTCTAGCCAATCAAACTTGTTGATTTGCTCGGGAGTGGTTGAGAAGGCCCCGATCTACACTTCCACCAAGAGATATTTGATTCCCCCACCCATCCCTAGAGGATCTTGTTACTCTTGGGTGTTTGAGCACCCTAGATGGTTGAGGTCACCACAGAGCCATAGTCCATTGTGGTGAAGCTTCATGGTGTTGTTGGGAGCCTCCGATTAAGTTGTGGAGATTGCCCCAACCTTGTTTATAAAGGTCCGGTTGCCGCCTCCAAGGGCACCAATAGTGGAATCATGGCATCTCGCATTGTGTGAGGGCGTGAGGAGAATACGGTGGCCCTAGTGGCTTCTTGGGGAGCATTGTGCCTCCACACCGCTCTAACGGAGATGTACTTCCCCTCAAAGGAAGGAACTTTCGGTAACACATCCTCGTCTTCACCGGGTCCACTCTTGGTTATCTCTTACCTTTACTTGTGCAAGCTTATTAGTGTTACTTCTCTTGCGTGCTTGGATGTTCGTTGTTGCTGCATCATATAGGTTGCTCACCTAGTTGCACATCTAGACAACCTACTTTGATGCAAAGTTGAATTTGGTAAAGAAAAGTTAAAAATTGTTAGTTGCCTTTTCATCCCCCCTCTAGTCAACCATATCGATCCTTTTCAAAGTTCTACCTCAACTTCCGGTTCATTTGTGTCGTCATCCAATTCCATGCTGATGCATTCAGCGGCCTTCCGCTTTGAGGTTTGCTTGACGGTTTTTATTTTGGGGCGAGAGGGCTTTGCAACTTTCTCTGCGGGTTTCTTCTTCCAGAACGGATCGTCACCCTGTTTATAAACAAACAGAAGGATGTTCACATGTTGTACGGTCTACAAGATATCAAGTGTGAAGCGGAAAGTCAGCACTTACAGCAGGAGGTTTGTTTTTTGTGTAGAAGGGATTCAAGCCGGTTTGGCGGCAGACATATTCCGATTCATTCAAAATCTTTTTGACACTTTTAGTGACTTCTTCATCGGTTAATTGAATGTTGATGTGGCATTGGGAGTCTTCTAATTCACCAGTGTACTCACACATTAAACCGGAGCGGCGGCTTAATGGCAAGATGCTCTAGGATATCCAACAATGCACAAAGTCAACGCCTGATAAACCATTGGCCATAAAGGCTCGGAGTTTGGCGAGTTGAGGGGCATATGAGGCTCGTTCCGCAACACTTAAACGTTACGGCAGTTGATGAGTGTTGTAGAGACGGTGGGCATGGTAACCCGGCAGAGGATTCTCGTCTTGAGGGGAAGTATCTTTACAGTAGAACCATGTTTGGTTCCAATCATTGGGGTGACTGTGCAGCTTGGCATGAGGGAATTCAACCTCTTTCCTTTTTTGAATTGAGACACCACCAAGTTCAGTGTTGGGTCCGTCTACAAATTCAGTGCACCAGTTTAGATGAAAAAAATCCCGGAATAGCTCAGCAGTTGGTTCTTCTTGTAAGTACACCTCACAGAAGACTTGGAAATTGCATATATTAGACACCGAGTTGGGTCCAATGTCTTGAGGATGGAGCTGGAAACTGGCAAGCACATCCCGGAAAAACTTTGACCCAGGCGGTTTGAAACCATAGCCTATATGGTCAACAAATACCACTACCTCACCCTTCTTAGGGGTAGGGGGATTCTCCGTTCCTGGAACTCGCCACCGGATCTCAGTCTTTTTGGGCAAAGTACCAATCCTGACCATTCCGTTAAGCTGTTCTTCGATAACCCGGCAAGGAGCCCAGTTGCAAGCATAAAACTGTTTGGCCATTGCAAACGAAAAGCTGAAAGGAAATACCGGTTTACAAATCATTCATGGTGATACATAATATGCGACGGAACCGAGACATACAGGTATGTAAATTGTGCAAACCGGAGGCTGACACTATAATGAATGACAAGGAAATATCGGAACAAAGGAATGCACATACTGTTAAACCGGAGTATAGCAGCGGAGGTAAAAGGTTTGTCCGATTCACCAGAGGGCTAATGGTATATGATAGATTGTTTTTACAAAGGTAAACCGCCTATATGTTAAAGAGGATATAGATCTAAGGTGAAAAGGGCTAAGTAAGGTAAAACATATTTCATAGTTTAGCATGGGAATTTCAGATCTGCCGTGTGTTGGATAATCAAAATATATTTTGGTCTAATCTCAAGCGCTCAAAAGGTTCAGTAAGTTCAAATGAGTTTGATATCAAGAAGATGCCTTAACAAGAAGAAAGGAGTTTAAACTACAAAAGGCGCTGAAAACAATCAGATCTAACTGGCCATTGGTATTACTGAAGGGGGAATAGCTTCAAGCTATGAAGAACACCGAACCCTAATGGTGGATCTGGGGTGAGGAGAAGAGGAACTTACTGGTGTAGGAGGAAGCAGCGGAGGATCACCGCGTTTCTCTGGTACGATCAGGTCGATGCAGCGGCCTTTGTCGAAGCAGAGGTGAAGCTCGGTGACGGCGGCGGCACTTAGGGGCAGAGATGTCGCGAGGAGGAAGAAGAAGTGAAGGAGATGAAGGGGAAAAAGGAGAAGGACCCATGGTCCTATTTATAAGGCGAAGACATAAGGCGACAAGTGTGGGAATCGAGGAGCTCAAAAATGGGTAGTTAATAAGGGTGTCGCCTTGATGGCTGGATATACATTAATGAAGGGAATCTTCGGCTTCAACGAATAGAGGACGTCAGGGCGGTTTACAACAGAGTTAAAGGATGACATCACGGTGGTTTACCAGGTCTATATGAAGGTGACAGGGCAAGAATTTTTCTAAGTATTGAAGATTGATATGAACAAGTTCAAATCAATCTGGGGCCTAATGTTGGGGATATGATTACTGGAGGTAAACCGGCTAGGAGTGGCCAGGTTAGCTCCACGAGGATAGAAGCCCATGGAGACGTGAAGGTGGTGGTGCTTTACGAAGGCCCAAGGCCCAAAGGCGGGTTAAAGCCTGTAGATGTAAACCGACGCTGTCATGTAACTTGTATTGTAAGTTAGAGGAATAGAGACCGAGCCAGATACATCTATGGTCCGGCCTCGGGACTCTGTAAACTGGCAGGCGTCGACCTATGTATATAAAGGGACGACCCGGATGCGGTTTGAGGACGACAGACAACAACTCGAGAGCCAGGCAAAGCGGATTCGCTCCCTGCTCATCGAAACCCCAGCAATACCAATCACAACTAGACATAGGCTTTACCTTCATCGAAGGGGCCGAACTAGTATAAAAACTTCCCGTGTCCCCTTGTCCGATTTAACCCCTTTAAGCTAACCCGTAGCGATGGCTCCACGACTAAGTCCTTTCACGAGGACATCTGCCGTGACAAACCCACGACAAAATGTCTATGATGGGAGAATTGAAATTCTTCTTAGGTCTTCAAATTTTTCAACAACTCAACGTCATCTTCATATCTCAGGAGAAATACCTCAAGCATGTGTTGAGGAAGTTCGGCATGCAAGATTGCAAAGGCGTCCAAATCCCTATGCCCACAAATGGCCATCTATGCACTGATGTAAATGGTATTGACTTCGATCAAAAGGTATACCGCTCCATGATTGGCTCTTTATTGTATCTATGTGCATCTAGGCCAGATATTATGCTTAGTGTTTGCATGTGTGCCCGTTTTCAAGCTACACCGAAGGAATCACACCATAAGCTGTGAAGCATATTCTTCGATATCTAGCTCACACACCAACACTTGGATTATGGTATCCCAAGGGCTCGGCTTTTGATCTCATTGGACATTTAGACTCTGACTATGCTGGTGATCGTGTGGACCGCAAGTCAACATCAGGCATATGCCATTTCCTTGGATGATCCTTGGTATGTTGGTCCTCGAAGAAACAAAACTGCGTATCACGCTCTACTGCTGAAGCTGAGCACATTGTTGCTGGTTCGTGTTGTGCTCAACTACTATGGATGAAGCAAACCCTCAAGGACTACGGCATCAACGTGAAGAATGTGCCTCTCTACTGTGACAATGAGAGTGATGTTGGATTTTGGGTTCCAGCAAAACCCTTGAGGTTCGAACACTGGGGTGCGCACAAAGATCTCTCCCCTTCCTAGCTCGCACTCGACAAGATCTCACAGCCTAGCTCGACGAACCCAAAGAACGAGAGACACAAGATTTATACTAGTTCGGGCCACCGTTGTGGTGTAATACCCTACTCCAGTGTGGTGTGGTGGATTGCCTCTTGGGCTGAGGATGAATAGTTACAAGGGAAGAACAACCTCCTGAGGAGAGGTGTTCTTGTGCTCGATGAACTTGTGTGGCCAGGGACGATCCGGATCCTCCCCGGCTATGGTGGTGGCTAGTCCTATTTATAGAGGCCCTGGTCCTCTTCCCAAATATTGAGCGGGAAGGGATCCCACAACGGCCAAATTCGAAGGGAGACTGTCGGTGTCAAAACCGGCAGATCTCGGGTAGGGGGTCCCGAACTATGCGTCTAAGGTCGATGGTAACAAGAGACAGGGGACACAATGTTTACCCAGGTTCGGGCCCTCTCTGTGGAGGTAATACCCTACTTCCTGCTTGATTGATCTTGATGAATATGAGTATTACAAGAGTTGATCTACCACGAGATCGTAATGGCTAAACCCTATAAGTCTAGCATGTATGACTACGATAATGAGTATCTCCTATCCGGACTAAGTCCTCCGGTTTATATAGACACCGGGAGGATCTAGGGTTACACAAGGTCAGTTACAAAGAAGGGAATCTACATATTCCGTCGCCAAGCTTACCTTCCATGCCAAGGAGAGTCCTATCCGGACATGGGTACAATCTTCGGTCTTCGTATCTTCACAACCCATCAGTCCGGCCCATGGCTAACAGACCGGACGCCCGAGGACCCCTTAGTCCAGGACTCCCTCAGTAGCCCCTGAACCTGGCTTCAATGACAAGGTATCCGGTGCGTAGTTCTGTCTTCGGCATTGCAAGGCAGGTTCCTCCTTCCAAACTCCAAAATAGTCTTCGGACGAATTGATCGTGTTCGGACCTGTAACACACAACACACACAACCGTAGAGAGAATATAATAATCCATGAGTCCAATCCGCTGACAACTTTACAACATGACATCACGTCCATCCGGTCATAATTTCAAACCGTTTTTCATCTACCGCTCCAGGTTTCGAGACGCGGTTGCCATTGGCACGTCTTGTCAAAGCAGAGATTGTGTCCCCTTATCACGGGATTCTCATCAATACGGGCATGGGTAACCCAACCGCGCCGTTTACACAGACCTTGGGAGTAGGCGAATTTTAAGGCGAGTGGGGAGGCGTTTAATATTCACTGCCCTTATAAGGAGATAAGGTTCCCCTTTCTTCTCCCACGCCTTCTTCCTGCCTTTCCACTCTTGAGCTCCAGCGCCCGAGTTCTCATATGGTTCCAATCATTGGGGTGACTGTGCAGCTTGGCATGAGGGAATTCAACCTCTTTCCTTTTTTGAATTGAGACACCACCAAGTTCAGTGTTGGGTCCGTCTACAAATTCAGTGCACCAGTTTAGATGAAAAAAATCCCGGAATAGCTCAGCAGTTGGTTCTTCTTGTAAGTACACCTCACAGAAGACTTGGAAATTGCATATATTAGACACCGAGTTGGGTCCAATGTCTTGAGGATGGAGCTGGAAACTGGCAAGCACATCCCGGAAAAACTTTGACCCAGGCGGTTTGAAACCATAGCCTATATGGTCAACAAATACCACTACCTCACCCTTCTTAGGGGTAGGGGGATTCTCCGTTCCTGGAACTCGCCACCGGATCTCAGTCTTTTTGGGCAAAGTACCAATCCTGACCATTCCGTTAAGCTGTTCTTCGATAACCCGGCAAGGAGCCCAGTTGCAAGCATAAAACTGTTTGGCCATTGCAAACGAAAAGCTGAAAGGAAATACCGGTTTACAAATCATTCATGGTGATACATAATATGCGACGGAACCGAGACATACAGGTATGTAAATTGTGCAAACCGGAGGCTGACACTATAATGAATGACAAGGAAATATCGGAACAAAGGAATGCACATACTGTTAAACCGGAGTATAGCAGCGGAGGTAAAAGGTTTGTCCGATTCACCAGAGGGCTAATGGTATATGATAGATTGTTTTTACAAAGGTAAACCGCCTATATGTTAAAGAGGATATAGATCTAAGGTGAAAAGGGCTAAGTAAGGTAAAACATATTTCATAGTTTAGCATGGGAATTTCAGATCTGCCGTGTGTTGGATAATCAAAATATATTTTGGTCTAATCTCAAGCGCTCAAAAGGTTCAGTAAGTTCAAATGAGTTTGATATCAAGAAGATGCCTTAACAAGAAGAAAGGAGTTTAAACTACAAAAGGCGCTGAAAACAATCAGATCTAACTGGCCATTGGTATTACTGAAGGGGGAATAGCTTCAAGCTATGAAGAACACCGAACCCTAATGGTGGATCTGGGGTGAGGAGAAGAGGAACTTACTGGTGTAGGAGGAAGCAGCGGAGGATCACCGCGTTTCTCTGGTACGATCAGGTCGATGCAGCGGCCTTTGTCGAAGCAGAGGTGAAGCTCGGTGACGGCGGCGGCACTTAGGGGCAGAGATGTCGCGAGGAGGAAGAAGAAGTGAAGGAGATGAAGGGGAAAAAGGAGAAGGACCCATGGTCCTATTTATAAGGCGAAGACATAAGGCGACAAGTGCGGGAATCGAGGAGCTCAAAAATGGGTAGTTAATAAGGGTGTCGCCTTGATGGCTGGATATACATTAATGAAGGGAATCTTCGGCTTCAACGAATAGAGGACGTCAGGGCGGTTTACAACAGAGTTAAAGGATGACATCACGGTGGTTTACCAGGTCTATATGAAGGTGACAGGGCAAGAATTTTTCTAAGTATTGAAGATTGATATGAACAAGTTCAAATCAATCTGGGGCCTAATGTTGGGGATATGATTACTGGAGGTAAACCGGCTAGGAGTGGCCAGGTTAGCTCCACGAGGATAGAAGCCCATGGAGACGTGAAGGTGGTGGTGCTTTACGAAGGCCCAAGGCCCAAAGGCGGGTTAAAGCCTGTAGATGTAAACCGACGCTGTCATGTAACTTGTATTGTAAGTTAGAGGAATAGAGACCGAGCCAGATACATCTATGATCCAGCCTCGGGACTCTGTAAACTGGCAGGCGTCGACCTATGTATATAAAGGGACGACCCGGATGCGGTTTGAGGACGACAGACAACAACTCGAGAGCCAGGCAAAGCGGATTCGCTCCCTGCTCATCGAAACCCCAGCAATACCAATCACAACTAGACATAGGCTTTACCTTCATCGAAGGGGCCGAACTAGTATAAAAACTTCCCGTGTCCCCTTGTCCGATTTAACCCCTTTAAGCTAACCCGTAGCGATGGCTCCACGACTAAGTCCTTTCATGAGGACATCTGCCGTGACAAACCCACGACAAAATGTCTATGATGGGAGAATTGAAATTCTTCTTAGGTCTTCAAATTTTTCAACAACGCAACGTCATCTTCATATCTCAGGAGAAATACCTCAAGCATGTGTTGAGGAAGTTCGGCATGCAAGATTGCAAAGGCGTCCAAATCCCTATGCCCACAAATGGCCATCTATGCACTGATGTAAATGGTATTGACTTCGATCAAAAGGTATACCGCTCCATGATTGGCTCTTTATTGTATCTATGTGCATCTAGGCCAGATATTATGCTTAGTGTTTGCATGTGTGCCCGTTTTCAAGCTACACCGAAGGAATCACACCATAAGCTGTGAAGCATATTCTTCGATATCTAGCTCACACACCAACACTTGGATTATGGTATCCCAAGGGCTCGGCTTTTGATCTCATTGGACATTTAGACTCTGACTATGCTGGTGATCGTGTGGACCGCAAGTCAACATCAGGCATATGCCATTTCCTTGGATGATCCTTGGTATGTTGGTCCTCGAAGAAACAAAACTGCGTATCACGCTCTACTGCTGAAGCTGAGCACATTGTTGCTGGTTCGTGTTGTGCTCAACTACTATGGATGAAGCAAACCCTCAAGGACTACGGCATCAACGTGAAGAATGTGCCTCTCTACTGTGACAATGAGAGTGATGTCGGATTTTGGGTTCCAGCAAAACCCTTGAGGTTCGGACACTGGGGTGCGCACAAAGATCTCTCCCCTTCCTAGCTCGCACTCGACAAGATCTCACAGCCTAGCTCGACGAACCCAAAGAACGAGAGACACAAGATTTATACTAGTTCGGGCCACCGTTGTGGTGTAATACCCTACTCCAGTGTGGTGTGGTGGATTGCCTCTTGGGCTGAGGATGAATAGTTACAAGGGAAGAACAACCTCCTGAGGAGAGGTGTTCTTGTGCTCGATGAACTTGTGTGGCCAGGGACGATCCGGATCCTCCCCGGCTATGGTGGTGGCTAGTCCTATTTATAGAGGCCCTGGTCCTCTTCCCAAATATTGAGCGGGAAGGGATCCCACAACGGCCAAATTCAAAGGGAGACTGTCGGTGTCAAAACCGGCAGATCTCGGGTAGGGGGTCCCGAACTATGCGTCTAAGGTCGATGGTAACAAGAGACAGGGGACACAATGTTTACCCAGGTTCGGGCCCTCTCTGTGGAGGCAATACCCTACTTCCTGCTTGATTGATCTTGATGAATATGAGTATTACAAGAGTTGATCTACCACGAGATCGTAATGGCTAAACCCTATAAGTCTAGCATGTATGACTACGATAATGAGTATCTCCTATCCAGACTAAGTCCTCCGGTTTATATAGACACCGGGAGGATCTAGGGTTACACAAGGTCAGTTACAAAGAAGGGAATCTACATATTCCGTCGCCAAGCTTACCTTCCATGCCAAGGAGAGTCCTATCCGGACATGGGTACAATCTTCGGTCTTCGTATCTTCACAACCCATCAGTCCGGCCCATGGCTAACAGACCGGATGCCCGAGGACCCCTTAGTCCAGGACTCCCTCGGTAGCCCCTGAACCTGGCTTCAATGACAAGGTATCCGGTGCGTAGTTCTGTCTTCGGCATTGCAAGGCGGGTTCCTCCTTCCAAACTCCAAAATAGTCTTCGGACGAATTGATCGTGTTCGGACCTGTAACACACAACACACACAACCGTAGAGAGAATATAATAATCCATGAGTCCAATCCGCTGACAACTTTACAACATGACATCACGTCCATCCGGTCATAATTTCAAACCGTTTTTCATCTACCGCTCCAGGTTTCGAGACGCGGTTGCCATTGGCACGTCTTGTCAAAGCAGAGATTGTGTCCCCTTATCACGGGATTCTCATCAATACGGGCATGGCTAACCCAACCGCGCCGTTTACACAGCCCTTGGGAGTAGGCGAATTTTAAGGCGAGTGGGGAGGCGTTTAATATTCACTGCCCTTATAAGGAGATAAGGTTCCCCTTTCTTCTCCCACGCCTTCTTCCTGCCTTTCCACTCTTGAGCTCCAGCGCCCGAGTTCTCATATGTTTCCCACTCGAGAAAGCACTCAACCATGTCCGGATCCAGAGGTCAAGGCAAGTGGATGGATCCCTCCGTCAAGGAGGAGGACATCGCCGAGCTTTGGGCGGCCGGGTACCTGGCGAAGGAAATCGCCCACCATCTTCCAGCCCAGGGACAAATCATTCCCATGCCAAAGCCCAACGAGAGGGTAGTATTCACCCCCCATTTCCTCCACGGGCTAGGGTTTTCACTCCACCCATTCGTCCGCGGGATAATGTTCTACTATGGGATAGACTTCCACGATCTATCCCCGAACTCCTTCCTCAATATCTTGGCGTTCATCGTTGTGTGCGAGGCCTTCCTCCACGTCCAACCCCACTTCGGGATGTGGCTCAAAACCTTCAACATGAAGCCCAAGGTGGTGGATGGACAGCACGCAGAGTGTGGGGGCGCCATGGTGAGCAAGCTCACCAATGTCTCTTGGCCAAAAGGCACATTCGTGGAGTCTGTCAAGGAATGGCAGAAACAATGGTTCTACATCACTGAACCCCATGGTGCCACCTGGGCCGCGGTTGTCGAATTCAACTCCGACGCTCCTGTGCAACTCACCTCCTGGGTCGAGAAGAGCCTGAACTGGTGTTCGTGAGACGAGCTGATTGCGCTGCAAACGCGTATTCAAAGCATGATCAATAGGGACATCAAGCTTGTCGACATAATCCAAGTGATGCTGGTGCGCTGGATACTCCCCTGCCAGAGCCGAAGCCGCCCTCTATGGGATTTCAACCCGAAAAACACCACACCTTGGAGAGGCTCTTCGAAACAACTCACGAAGATGCCTGGAAGTTGCTCTTCAAGGGCAACGAGATACCGCCGGCCACAAATTCGGACTGTGGTCACGACATAAATCACCTCCCCACTGAGGTATGTTATTTTCAAAACATCCCCTACTTGCTTGCTTCAAGGACGATATCTAAGCTTTTATTATCATTGCTTTTACAGTACTGGTTGAAGAGGGGAAGCAGATCCAGTGTTCGGCTCCCCTGCCTGAATAACCAGTTATCCCACGTTTAGCGAAGATGCTGGAGCCGGCGCCTTATAAGCCACCAGAAAAGAAGGCCACAGGAAAGGCCAAGGGGGTCCGAAGTGGCCCCCACCGCAAGGGTACTTCAGACGCGACGTCCGAAGACAAGACCCATTCCCCCACCGCCGAAGACGACGAGGATGAGGAGGAGGAGGAGGAAAGTGACTCTCCCCCTGATGGGGGGAGGAAGAAGAGGGCGGCCTCCACAATTCTGGAGACGGAAGCGCCCAAGAAGGGGAAAGGCTCCCTCGCGGATAACACCGCATGGGACGTTGACAACAGTCCGGAGAGACACCCCCGCACTAAGCCTCGGGCCGCGTCGTAAGTGTTAAGACTTATATCCATCCATAAAGTGTCCCCCCCTTATTGTATTAACATGATTGGTTATGTTATTGCAGTCTGGCCCACAATAGCTCCCCACGAACCTCGTCAGGAGGCTCGCTGGATTCTAAGGCGATGGGCAGCGATTCACCGCAAGCCGCTCACTCCCCCAAGGCGAAGGATAATGCAGAGGAGCTGTCCCGAAGGACTATTACAGGCGGGGGAGAGGCTCAGGAGGCGCCAGAAGGCGAAATCCCCGTCGCCGGACACCAAGGGGAATCATGTTGGAAATATTCCCTAGAGGGAATAATAAATTAGTTATTATTATATTTCCTTGTTCATGATAATCGTTTATTATCCATGCTAGAATTGTATTGATAGGAAACTCAGATACATGTGTGGATACATAGACAACACCATGTACCTAGTAAGCCTCTAGTTGACTAGCTCGTTGATCAACAGATGGTTACGGTTTCCTGACCATGGACATTGGATGTCGTGGATAACAGGATCACATCATTAGGAGAATGATGTGATGGAAAAGACCCAATCCTAAGCCTAGCACAAGATCATGTAGTTCGTATGCTAAAGCTTTTCTAATGTCAAGTATCATTTCCTTAGACCATGAGATTGTGCAACTCCCGGATACCGTAGGAATGCTTTGGGTGTACCAAACGTCACAACGTAACTGGGTGGCTATAAAGGTGCACTACGGGTATCTCCGAAAGTGTCTGTTGGGTTGGCACGAATCGAGACTGGGATTTGTCACTCTGTGTAAACGGAGAGGTATCTCTAGGCCCACTCAATAGGACATCATCATAATGTGCAAAGTGTGATCAAGGAGTTGATCACGGGATGATGTGTTACGGAACGAGTAAAGAGACTTGCCGGTAACGAGATTGAACAAGGTATCGGGATACCGACGATCGAATCTCGAGCAAGTGCTATACCGGTAGACAAAGGGAATTGTATACGGGATTGACTGAATCCTTGACATCGTGGTTCATCTGATGAGATCATCGTGGATCATGTGGGAGCCAACATGGGTATCCAGATCCCGCTGTTGGTTATTGAATGGAGAGTTGTCCCGGCCATGTCTGCATGACTCCCGAACCCGTAGGGTCTACACACTTAAGGTTCGATGATGCTAGGGTTATAGGGAAAGTATGTACGCGGTTACCGAATGTTGTTCAGAGTCCCGGATGAGATCCCGGACATCACGAGGAGTTCTGGAATGGTCCGGAGGTAAAGATTTATATATGGGAAGTCCCGTTTTGGTCACCGGAAAAGTTTCGGGTGCTATCGGTAACGTACCGGGACCACCGGGAGGGTCCCGGTGGTCCACCAGGTGGGGCCACCAGCCCCAGAAGGCTGTGTGGGCCAAGTGTGGGAGGGGACCAGCCCTAGGTAGGCTGGTGCGCTGCCCCCCCCCCCCCACCAAGGCCCAAGGCGCGTGGAGAGTGGGAGGGGGCAAACCCTAGGTCCAGATGGGCCTTAAGGCCCACCCTAAGGCGCCCCCTCTCTTCCCCCCCTTGGCCGCAACCCTAGATGGGTTTTGGGGCTGCCGCCACCCCTAGGGAGGGAACCCTAGATGGGGGCGCAGCCCCTCCCCTTCCCCTATATATACTTGAGGTATTGGGGGCTGCCCAACACGCAATTTGATCTCTCTCTTGGCGCAGCCCTACCTCTCTCCCTCCTCGTCTCTCGTAGCGCTTGGCGAAGCCCTGCTGGAGTCCCGCGCTCCTCCACCACCACCACGCCTTCCCCAACCTCTCCTCTCTCCTTGCTGGATCAAGGCGTGGGAGACGTCACCGGGCTGTACGTGTGTTCAACGCGGAGGCGCCGTTGTTCGGCGCTTAGATCGGAATCGACCGCGATCTGAATCGCTACGAGTACGACTCCTTCATCCGTGTTCTTGTAATGCTTCCGCATTGCGATCTTCAAGGGTATGAAGATGCACTCCTCTCTCTCATTGCTAGTCTCTCCATAGATTGATCTTGGTGACACGTAGGAAATTTTTTGAATTTCTGCTACGATCCCCAACAGTGGCATCATGAGCTAGGTCTATGCGTAGATTCTATGCACGAGTAGAACACAAAGCAGTTGTGGGAGATGGTTTGTTCAATTTGCTTACCATTACTAGTCTTATCTTGATCCGGCGGCATTGTGGGATGAAGCGGCCCGGACCGACCTTACACGTACGCTTACGTGAGACTGGTTCCACCGACTGACATGCACTTGATGCATAAGGTGGTTGGCGGGTGTCTGTCTCTCCCACTTTAGTTGGATTGGATTCGATGAAAAGGGTCCTTATGAAGGGTAAATAGCAATTGGCATATCACCGTTGTGGTTTTGCGTAGGTAAGAAACGTTCTTGCTAGAAACCCATAGCAGCCATGTAAAACATGCAACAACAATTAGAGGACGTCTAACTTGTTTTTGTAGGGTTTTGCTATGTGATGTGATATGGCTAGAAGGATGTGATGAATGATATATGTGATGTATGAGATTGATCATGTTCTTATAATAGGAATCACGACTTGCATGTCGATGAGTATGACAACCGGCAGGAGCCATAGGAGTTGTCTTAATTTATTTATGACCTGCGTGTCAATGAAAATGCCATGTAATTACTTTACTTTATTGCTAACTGTTAGCCATAGTAGTAGAAGTAATAGTTGGCGAGGCAACTTCATGAAGACACGATGATGGAGATCATGGTGTCATGCCGGTGACGATGGTGTTCATGCCGCTCCTCGAAGATGGAGATCAAAGGCGCAAGATGATATTGGCCATATCATGTCACTTTATGATTTGCATGTGATGTTTGTCATGTTTACATCTTATTTTCTTAGAACGACGGTAGCATAAATAAGATGATCCCCTCGCAATAATTTCAAGAAAGTGTTCCCCCTAACTATGCACCATTGCTAAGGTCCGTTGTTCCGAAGCACCACGTGATGATCGGGTGTGATAGGTTCTAACATACGCATACAACGGGTGTAATCCAGATTTACACACGCAATACACTTAGGTTAACTTGACGAGCCTAGCATGTACAGACATGGCCTCGGAACACGGAAGACCGAAAGGTCGAACATGAGTCGTATAGTGGATACGATCAACATGAAGATGTTCACCGATGATGACTAGTCCGTCTCATGTGATGATCGGACACGGCCTAGTTGACTCGGATCATGTATCACTTAGATGACTAGAGGGATGTCTATCTAAGTGGGAGTTCATTGAATAATTTGATTATATGAACTTAATTATTATGAACATAGTCAAAAGGACTTTGAAAATTATGTCGTAGCTTGTGCTATAGTTCTACTGTTTTATAGATGTTCCTAGAGAACATTTAGTTGAGAGTTGACAGTAGCAACTATGTGGACTGGGTCCGTAAACTGAGGATTGTCCTCATTGCTGCACAGAAGGATTATGTCCTTAATGCACCGCTCAGTGTGCTGAACCTCGAGCGTCGTCTGTAGATGTTGGGAAACATCTGACATACACGTTTTGATGACTACATGATAGTTCAATACGTAATGCTAACGGTTTAGAATTGTGGCACCAAAGACGTTTTTGAAACGTCGCAGAACATATGAGATGTTCCAAAGACTGAAATTGGGATTTTAGACTAGTGCCCACGTCAAGAGGTATGATTCCTATGACAAGTTTCTTAAGCCTGCATACTAAGGGAGAAAAGCTCAATCGTTGAGCATGTGCTCAGATTGTCTGAGTACTACAATCGCTTGAATCGAGTGGGAGTTAATCTTCCAGATGAGATAGTGATAGTTCTCCATAGTCATTGCCACCAAGCTATTGGAGCTTCATGATGAACTATAACATATCAGGGATAGACATGATGGTCCTTGAACAATTCGCGATGTTTGAAACCGTGAAAGTAGAAATCAAGTAGGAGCATCAATTGTTGATGGTTAAACCACTAGTTTCAAGAAGGGCAAGGGAAAGAACGGATACTTCATGAGACGGCAAATCGGTTGCTGCTCTAGTGAAGAAACCCAAGGTCGAACCAAACTCGAGACTAAGTGCTTCTGAAATGAGGGGAACGGTCACTGAAGCAGAACTACCCTAGATACTTGGTAGATGAGAAGGTTGGCAAGGTCGACAGAAGTATTTTGGATATACGTTATATTAATGTGTACTTTACTAGTACTCCTAGTAGCACCAGGGTATTAAAATACCGGTTCAGTTGCTAAGTGTTAGTAACTCGAAATAAAAGGCTACGGAATAAACGGAGACTAGCTGAAGGTGAGATGACGGTATGTGTTGGAAGTGTTTCCAAGGTTCATATGATCAAGCATCGCATGCTCCCTCTACCATCGAGATTGGTGTTAAACCTAAATAATTGTTATTTGGTGTTTGCGTTGAGCATAGACATGATTGGATTATGTTTATCGCAATACATTTATTCATTTAAGGAGAATAATGGTTACTCTATTTATTTGAATAATACCTTCAATGGTCTTGCACTGAAAATGAATGGTTTATTGAATCTCGATCGTAGTGATACACATGTTCATGCCAAAAGATATAAGATAGTAATGATAGTACCACATACTTGTGGCACTGCCGTTTGAGTCATGTTGGTATAAAACGCATGAAGAAGCTCCATGTTGATGGATCTTTGGACTCACTCATTTTGAAAAGATTGAGACATGTGAACCATGTCTATTGGTAGATATGCATGAAGAAACTCCATGCAGATGGATCGTTTGGACTCACTTGATTTTGAATCACTTGAGACATGCAAATCATACCACATGGGCAAGATGACTGAAAGGCCTCGTTTTCAGTAAGATGGAACAAGAAAGCAACTTGTTGGAAGTAATACATTTTGATGTGTGCAGTCCAACGAGTGCTGAGGCACGCAGTGGATATCGTTATGTTCTTACTTCACAGATGATTTGAGTAGATGTTGACTATATTTACTTGATGAAACACAAGTCTGAATTATTGAAAGGTTTATGTAATTTCAGAGTGAAGTTGAAGATCGTCGTGACAAGATGATAAAATGTCTATGATATGATCATAGAGATGAATATCTGAGTTATGAGTTTGGCACACAATTAAGAAATTGTGGAAATTGTTTCACAACTAATACCGCCTGGACCACCATGGTGTGATGGTGTGTCCGAACATCATAACTGCACCCTATTGGATATGATGCATACCATGATGTCTCTTATCGAATTACCACTATCGTTTATGGGTTAGGCATTAGAGACAACCTCATTCACTTTAAATAGGGCACCACACAATTCCGTTGAGACAACACCGTATGAACTATAGATTTAGAGAAACCAAAGCTATCGTTTCTTAAAAGTTTGGGGCTGCGATGCTTATGTGAAAAAGTTTCAGGCTGATAAGCTCGAACCCAAAGCGGATAAATGCATCTTCATAGAATACCCAAAAATAGTTGGGTATACCTCCTATTTCAGATCCGGAAGCAAAAGTGATTGTTTCTAGAAATGGGTCCTTTCTCGAGGAAAAGTTTCTCTCGAAAGAATTGAGTGGGAGGATGGTGGAGACTTGATGAGGTTATTGAACCGTCACTTCAACTAGTGTGTAGCAGGGCATAGGAAGTTGTTCCTGTGGCACCTACACTAATTGAAGTGGAAGCTTATGATAGTGATCATGAAACTTCGGATCAAGTCACTACCAAACCTCATAGGTCGACAAAGATGCGTACTACTTCAGAGAGGTACGTAATCCTGTCTTGGAAGTCATGTTGCTAGACAACAATGAACCTACGAGCTATGGAGAAGCGATGGTGGGCCCGGATTCCGACGAATGGCTTGAGGCCATGAAATCCGAGAGAGCATCCATGTATAAAACAAAGTATAGACTTTTAAAGGACTACTTGATGGTCGTAAGGCTGTTAGGTGCAGATGGATTTTAAAAGGAAGACATACAATGATGGTAAGTGTCACCATTAAGAAAGCTCGACTTGTTGTTAAGATGTTTCCCGACAAGTTCATGGAGTTGACTACGATGAGACTTTCTCACTCGTAGCGATGCTAAGAGTCTATTGGAATTATGTTAGCAGTTACTACATTATTTATGAAATCTTGCAGATAGGATGTCAAAACATTGTTTCCTCGATGTTTTTCTTGAGGAAAGGTTGTATGTGATACAACCAGAAGGTTTTGTCAATCCTGAAAGATGCTGACAAGTATGCAAAGCTCTAGCAATCCTTCTAAGGACTGGAGTAAGCATCTCGGAGTTGGAATGTATGCTTTGATGAGATGATCAAAGATTTTGGGTTTATACAAAGTTTATGAGAAACTTGTATTTCCAAAGAAGTGAGGGGGAGCACTATAGAATTTTTGATGAGTATATGTTGTTAACATATTGTTGATCAAAAATGATGTAGAATTTCTGGAAAGCATGCAGGGTTATTTGAAAAGTGTTTTTCGATGGAAAACTTGGATTAAGCTACTTGAACATTGAGCATCAAGATCTATAAGGATAGATCAAAAATGCTTAATAGTACTTTCAAATGAATACATACCGTGACAAGATTTTGAAGGAGTTCAAAATAGATCAGAAAAGAAGGAGTTCTTGGCGGTCTTACAAGGTGTGAGTATTGAGTAAGACTCAAGACCTGACCACGGCAGAAGAGAGAGAAAGGACGAAGGTCGTCCCCTATGCTTTAGACGTAGGCTCTACAGTATGCTATGCTGTGTACCGCACCTAAAGTGTGCCTTACCATGAGTCAGTGAAGGGGTACAAGAGTGATCCAGGAATGGATCACACGACAGCGTTCGAACTTATCCTTAGTAACTAGTGGACTAAGGAATTTTCTCGATTATGGAGGTGGTAAAAGAGTTCGTCGTAAAGGGTTACGTTGATGCAAACTTTGACACTAATCCGGATGAATCTGAGGAGTAAACCAGATTCGTATAGTAGAGCAGTTATTTGGAATAGCTCCAAGTAGCGCGTGGTAGCTGCATCTACAAGATGACATAGAGATTTGTAAAGCACACATGGATCTGAAAGGTTCGGACCCATTGACTGATAAACCTCTCTCACAAGCAAGATATGAACACACCCCATGGGTGTTGGATTCATTACAATCACATAGTGATGTGAACTGGATTATTGACTCAGTGCAAGTGGGAGACTGTTGGAAATATGCCCTAGAGGCAATAATAAATTAGTTATTATTATATTTCCTTGTTCATGATAATCGTTTATTATCCATGCTAGAATTGTATTGATAGGAAACTCAGATACATGTGTGGATACATAGACAACACCATGTCCCTAGTAAGCCTCTAGTTGACTAGCTCGTTGATCAACAGATGGTTACGGTTTCCTGACCATGGACATTGGATGTCGCTGATAACGGGATCACATCATTAGGAGAATGATGTGATGGACAAGACCCAATCCTAAGCCTAGCACAAGATCGTGTAGTTCGTATGCTAAAGCTTTTCTAATTTCAGGTATCATTTCCTTAGACCATGAGATTGTGCAACTCCCGGATACCGTAGGAATGCTTTGGGTGTACCAAATGTCACAACGTAACTGGGTGGCTATAAAGGTGCACTGCGGGTATCTCCGAAAGTGTCTGTTGGGTTGGCACGAATCGAGACTGGGATTTGTCACTCCGTGTAAACGGAGAGGTATCTCTGGGCCCACTCAATAGGACATCATCATAATGTGCACAGTGTGATCAAGGAGTTGATCACGGGATGATGTGTTACGGAACGAGTAAAGAGACTTGCCGGTAACGAGATTGAACAAGGTATCGGGATACCGACGATCGAATCTCGGGCAAGTGCTATACCGGTAGACAAAGGGAATTGTATACGGGATTGACTGAATCCTTGACATCGTGGTTCATCCGATGAGATCATCGTGGATCATGTGGGAGCCAACATGGGTATCCAGATCCCGCTGTTGGTTATTGAATGGAGAGTTGTCCCGGCCATGTCTGCATGACTCCCGAACCCGTAGGGTCTACACACTTAAGGTTCGATGATGCTAGGGTTATAGGGAAAGTATGTACGCGGTTACCGAATGTTGTTTGGAGTCCCGGATGAGACCCCGAACATCACGAGGAGTTCTGGAATGGTCCGGAGGTAAAGATTTATATATGGGAAGTCCCGTTTTGGTCACCAGAAAAGTTTCGGGTGCTATCGGTAACGTACCGGGACCACCGGGAGGGTCCCGGGGGTCCACCAGGTGGGGCCACCAGCCCCAGAAGGTTGTGTGGGCCAAGTGTGGGAGGGGACCAGCCCCAGGTAGGCTGGTGCGCCCCCCACCAAGGTGCCCCCCTCTCTTCCCCCCCCCTTGGCCGCAACCCTAGATGGGTTTTGGGGCTGCCGCCACCCCTAGGGAGGGAACCCTAGATGGGGGCGCAGCCCCTCCCCTTCCCCTATATATACTTGAGGTATTGGGGGCTGCCCAACACGCGATTTGATCTCTCTCTTGGCGCAGCCCTACCTCTCTCCCTCCTCGTCTCTCATAGTGCTTGGCGAAGCCCTGCTGGAGTCCCGCGCTCCTCCACCACCACCACGCCTTCCCCAACCTCTCCTCTCTCCTTGCTGGATCAAGGCGTGGGAGATGTCACCGGGCTGTACATGTGTTCAACGCGGAGGCGTCGTTGTTCGGCGCTTAGATCGGAATCGACCGCGATCTGAATCGCTACGAGTACGACTCCTTCATCCGCGTTCTTGTAACGCTTCCGCACTGCGATCTTCAAGGGTATGAAGATGCACTCCTCTCTCTCGTTGCTAGTCTCTCCATAGATTGATCTTGGTGACACGTAGGAAAATTTTTGAATTTCTGCTACGATCCCCAACAAATCAATCCCCATGGAGACTGGTGGTGAGGGCCGTACTCAGTTTAACCCTCATTCGGGTTCAATTCCGGAGACCAAGGCTTCTCCGGAATCCGGCACACGACCTCCTTTGGAAGAAGGGGGATGCCTATTTCGCTGGTGTCCCCTGTCCAACCAGGGGCACTGGATAACCTGCTGGAAGCGCTTCCATTGTGGATGAGCACCGTGTCCTTATGGGCACGGTAATTGAAAGGGCGATACTCTGCGTTGGCGCACCGGCCAAATGATTCAGCCGGTCCACCTAGGACCTAGGATTCCTAGTGATGCCAATGATTGCTAGCCATCGGATATGCCTCCCCCGCTTTGTGCTTCTCCTCCAGCGAGTGCCGCACATCAGCTACAGGAGGCTGCGGCGCTATCGACCCCCCGCCATAATCCCCTACGAGGCGACCGAGTCCGAAGCACCGCCGCACGCCGGGCTCGCCAACGTTCGCCGCTGCTCGCCGCCCTCACGCAGTCTCCTCCTCCCGCTCAAAAATTGATCCATGGAGGCACAAATCCTCGCTGGTTCAAGCATGAAAAATCCTCATGCGCGTCACCAGATGCAGCTCCCGCCTCGTTGATGATTGCAGCTCTGTCGTCATCCCCTGCTTGCAGCTCAGCTCTGCCGTCGTCCCCTGCCTGCAGCTCCACCGCCGTCCCCTGCTTACAGCTTATCTCCGCAGTCGATGGACCAATGGAGACGACGAAGTAACTCGCAAAAAATCAATATATGGTTCCAACAACCAAATTAGCCGCTTGTAGCATTTCAAGTCGCTGGTTGAAGCTCATGTTGCAATGGTCGAAGCATTCAGGCCACCTGGTTCCAGCATATTACCCGCAGGTTCCTCATCGCCGTCAAGGTCACAGTACCATTGTGTCCGCTGTCTACCACCATCTTAGCAAACTCTGTTAGTAGCAAATGACATCTCTGGTAGTAGCAAAACTCTGATACAGTTGCAGCAAAAAAAATCCATCGCCGCCGTCGAGCAACGCCGCCGTGGATGGAAGTAGCAAAAATTGACTTCGGTTCCAGCAAAATCAAACATGGTTGTAGCAAAAATAATCGATAGGAAAAACACAGGGATGTAGCATCTCGTGAGAATGAATGTAGCAATCGTCAACACCCGTGGTAACAAAAAACTGACAAAAGGTTGCATCAAGAAACATAGTCCTGGGTCTCACATATCATGAAGATCGGATGGAGCAAAAATTCATGAAACACAGGCAGTAACAAAAAATCAAAATGGTTGTAGCAAAAATCGTTCGCCGGTCCCAGCAAAAAACACCATGGGAGGAGATTTGGGGCGGGGGTAGGTGGAAGCAAAAACATGAGCCGGTTCCAGCAAAATCAAAACAAGGTTGTAGCAAAATCATTACAAGGTTGTAGGTAGACAGGACGTTGGTGGTAGCAATTTTATTGCCGGTTGTAGCATGTAGTACAAAAATCCGCGCCGCTCGTCCTCGCCAAATGTTGCTTGGAGCAGCGCTGCCCATCCTTGCTGTCTGTGGTCACCACGCTCATCTAGCCCCTCGTCTCCAGCAAACAAGGATGGTGGTAGCAAAAAATTGGCTGAATCCAGCAAAAAAAAGAACACAATGGTAGCAAATTAGGAAAAGATGAGCCCCGGTTCCAGCAAACAAAGGATGGTGGTAGCAAAAACTTGAATGGATCCAGCAAAAACAAAACACGGTGGAAGCAAATTTTGGAGCTCTTTCCAGCAAAAACAATGATTCCAACAAAAAAATAATTGTCTCCGTTTGCCAGCCACCGGGCGCAGACACCATGGTCGGCAGGTCACCCGGCGTAGGTCCCAGGACGACGGATGACTGGTTCCAGCATAGTTCGTCGCCGGTTCTGGCATGCGGCACGGTCGTGTAGTAGGAGCCCGCCATCGATAAAAAAAAGCATCGGCGTCAGCCAGGTTGAGCATGCGACGATGTCCCCCCGTACAGCCCCGCCCAACCACCCAAGCATCTGGCTTGCTTCTCAGCTAGCGGCCATTGCTGATTTGGAATAGGATTAAAAGGGGGAGTGTTGTTCGGCTCGACGGTGGCGAGAAGCTAGGCGCTGGGATATGGCAGCAGAGAAAGAGATGGGGAAAAATGAGTGGTACACGCGTGAGAGGATAAGGAAGGAAGATGCTTCAGTGGTGGGGTGGGGTGGGCCTGGCAGAACACATGGCTTGCGTACGATCGCTGGATCGCACAAGAATCCCACGACGCACGCGAGACCGGCGGAGCGTTCGGCCGGTGAGCCGGGTATAAACATTACCCTAATTGAAAGGGTTCAGTCCGCCAAGAGCGGACTAACCGAAGCCTGCAGCGGCCTGCTGACAGGTTTAGAGGTAAGCGACATGATAACCCACAAGTATAGGGGATTGCAACAGTTTTAGAGGGTAAAGTATTCAACCCAAATTTATTGATACGACACAAGGGGAGCCAAAGAATATTCTCAAGTATTAGCAGTTGAGTTGTCAATTCAACCACACCTGGAAACTTAGTATTTGCAGCAAAGTATTTACTAGCAAAGTAATATGATAGTAGTGGTAATGGTAGCAAAAGGTAATTAGTAAAAGTAATGTTTTTGGTATTTTGTAGTGATGATAGCAATAGAAATGGAAAAGTAAATAAGCGAAGAACAATATATGGAAAGCTCGTAGGCAATGGATCGGTGATAGAGAATTATGCCGGATGCGGTTCATCATGTAACAGTCATAACCTAGGGTGACATAGAACTAGCTCCATCTCATCAATGTAATGTAGGCATGTATTCCGAATATAGTCATACATGCTTATGGAAAAGAACTTGCATGACATCTTTTGTCCTACCCTCCCGTGGCAGCGGGGTCCTTACGGAAACTAAGGGATATTAAGGCCTCCTTTTAATAGAGTACCGGAACAAAGCATTAACACATAGTGAATACATGAACTCCTCAAACTACGGTCATCACCGGTAAGTATCCCGATTATTGTCACTTCGGGGTTAACGGATCATAACACATAATAGGTGCCTATAGACTTGCAAGATAGGATCAAGAACTCTCATATATTGATGAAAACATAATAGGTTCAGATCTGAAATCATGGCACTCGGGCCCTAGTGACAAGCATTAAGCATAGCAAAGTCATAGCAACATCAATCTCAGAACATAGTGGATACTAGGGATCAAACCCTAACAAAACTAACTCGATTACATGATAGATCTCATCCAACCCATCACCGTCCAGCAAGCCTATGATGAAATTACTCACGCATGGTGGTGAGCATCATGAAATTGGTGATGGAGGATGGTTGATGATGACGATGGCGATGGATTCCCCTCTCCGGAGCCCCGAACGGACTCCAGATCAGCACTCCCGAGAGGTTTTAGGGCTTGGCGGCGGCTCCGTATCGTAAAACGCGATGAATTCTTCTCTCTTATATTTTTCTCCCTGAAACACAATATATAGAGTTGGAGTTAGAGTCGGAGGAGCTCCAAGGGGCCCATGAGGTAGGGGCGCGCCCTAGGGGGGCAGGCGCGCCCCCCACCCTCGTGGACAGGTGGTGGGCCCCTGGCCTTCATCTTTTGCAAGGATTTTCTATATTTTCCGAAAAGTTGTTCCGTGAAGTTTCAGGTCATTCCGAGAACTTTTGTTTCTGCACATAAATAACACCATGGTAATTCTGCTGAAAACAGCGTCAGTCCGGGTTAGTTCCATTAAAATCATGCAAGTTAGAGTCCAAAACAAGGGCAAAAGTTTGGAAAAGTAGATACGACTGTGACGTATCAACTCCCCCAAGCTTAAACCTTTGCTTGTCCTCAAGCAATTCAGTTGACAAACTAAAAGTGATAAAGAAAAACTTTTACAAACTCTGTTTTCTCTTGTTGTTGTAAATATGTAAAGCCAACATTCAAGTTTACATCAAAGATTATGACTAACCACATTCACAATAACGCTTAAGTCTCAAGTTTACTCATCTCAATGGCATAATCAACTAGCGAGCAATAATAATAAATCTCGGATGACAACACTTTCGCAAAACAATCATAATATGATATAATAAGATGGTATCTCGCTAGCCCTTTTTGAGACCACAAAACATAAATGCGGAGCACCTTTAAAGATCAAGGACTGACTAGACATTGTAATTCGTGGTAAAAGAGATCCAGTCAAGTCATACTCAATGTAAACTAATAGAAATGGATGCAAATGACAATGGTGCTCTCCAACTGGTGCTTTTTAATAAGAGGATGATGACTCAGCATAAAAGTAAATAGATAGGCCCTTCGCAGAGGGAAGCAGGGATTTGTAGAGGTGCCAGAGCTCGGTTTTGAAATAGAGGTGAATAATATTTTGAGCGGTATACTTTCATTGTCAACATAACAACCAAGAGATGGCAATATCTTCCATGCTACACACATTATAGGCGGTTCCCAAACAGAATGGTAAAGTTTATACTCCCCCTTCCACCACAAGCATCAATCCATGGCTTGCTCGAAACAACGAGTGCCTCCAACCAACAAGAGTCCCAGGGGGAGTTTTGTTTGCAATTATTTTGATTTAGTTTGCATAAAGCATGGGACTGGGCATCCCGGTGACCAGCCATTTATCTCATGAGTGAGGAGCGGAGTCCACTCCTCTTGAGAATAAACCGCCTAACATGGAAGATACGGACAACCCTAGTTGATACATGAGCTATTCGAGCATACAAAATAGGATATTTATTTGAAGGTTTAGAGTTTGGCACATACAAATTTACTTGGAACGGTAGGTAGGTACCGCATATAGGAAGGTATAGTGGACTCATGTGGAATAACTTTGGGGTTTATGGAGTTGGATGCACAAGCTGTATTCCCGCTTAGTACAGGTGAAGACTAGCAAAAGACTGGGAAGCGACCAGCTAGAGAGCGACAACAGTCATGAACATGCATTAAAATTAATCAACACCGAATGCAAGCATGAGTAGGATATAATCCACCATGAACATAAATATCGTGAAGGCTATGTTGATTTTGTTTCAACTACATGCATGAACATGTGCCAAGTCAAGTCACTTAAATCATTCAGAGGAGGATACCACCCTATCATACCACATCATAACCATTTTAATAGCATGTTGGCACGCAAGGTAAACCATTATAAGCTCCCAGCTAATCAAGCATGGCACAAGAAACTATGATCTCTAGTTGTCATTGCAAACATGTTTATTCATAATAGGCTGAATCAGGAACGATGAACTAATCATATTTACAAAAACAAAAGAGGTCGAGTTCATACCAGCTTTTCTCATCTCAGTCAGTCCATCATATATCGTCATAATTGCCTTTCACTTGCACGACCGAATAGTGTGAACAATAATAATAGTGCACGTGCATTGGACTAAGATGGAATCTGCAAGCATTCAATAAACATGAGAAGACAAGGCAATATGGGCTCTTTTGTCAGATCAACAATAATGTATATAAGAGCCACTTCAACAATTTAATTATGGTCTTCTCCTATCGACCCTGAAAGAAAAGAAAAGAAATAAAACTATTTACACGGGAGAGCTCCCAACAAGTAAAAGAAGAACAGGAAATCTTTTTGGGTTTTCTTTTTTTAATTACTACTGCAAGCATGGAAAATAAACTAATTAAAGGCTACAACTAATTTTTTTTGGTTTTTCTTAAGGTTTATCAAACACACAAGAAGAAAGCATAAAAAGGAAATAAAGCTAACACGGATATACAATGAAAAAGTATGAGCAACGACATCTAGCAATGAGTGTGTGAACATAAATGTAATGTCAGTGGGAAATACGTACTCCCCAAGCTTAGGCTTTTGGCTTAAGTTGGTCTATGGCCACGGCTGGCCGGGCGGATATCCATAATAGTAGCTGGGGTCGTACTGAGATGTAGCGTCTATCGCCTCCTGAGCTACAGCATGGCGACAAGCGGCCTCCGCTCTCCTCTCGTACTCATCTGCCTCCTCTCTGGTAATAACATGTCTTCCTTTTGCCTGATGATCAAAGAAGGCAGGAGCAGGGAGAGTAATATGGACAACACGGCGTCTGTCAAAGATTAGTCAATACTAGAGAGGCGATTCATTCCTCTCGGCTAACTGGTGGTGAACCATAGCATTAAAGTCTAGGTAAGCAGGGGGTAATTCAATACCATCTTCGCGTATGGCTATACCAAGAAAATTAGCTATGCGGGTTGCATAAATTCCTCCAAAGAAATATCCATTAAATCTATTAAGATGCAACCTACATGCAACAATGGCTCCCAAGTTATAAGCTTTATCTCCTAACGCAGCACTCCTAAGAATACTGAGGTCAGGGACACACATGTGACATGCCTCATCTTTACCAATAATGCATCTACCTATGAAGAGAGCAACATAATGTATAGCAGGAAACTGAATGCTCCCTATGGTAGCTTGTGTTATATCTCTAGATTCTCCCATAGTTATGCTAGCAAGAAAATCTCTAAATTCAGATTTGCAAGGATCCCTTATACTACCTCATTGTGGAAGTTTGCAAGCAGTGGTAAAATCCTCTAAGTCCATAGTGTAAGAATTTTCATAAAGATCAAACAGGACAGTTGGAGAATTACAGGAAGATGAAAATTCAAACCTTCTCACAAAGGAACTAGTGAGATTGTGATACTGGTTGCACTTCTCTTCCTCGAAGCTCACAAGATCAGTGTTACGCAAATATGCATTAAATTCTTCCTTAATTCCCACTCGATCCATAAAGTTCTCAGAAGGCCATTCACAAGGACGCACTGGAGTGTCTCTTGGTGGCTCATCATCAGCATCACGCATTGCAAGCCTTGGTCCTTGCTTCCTTGAAGAACCACCCTGA
Organism: Triticum dicoccoides; assembly: GCF_002162155.2. NCBI lineage: Eukaryota > Viridiplantae > Streptophyta > Magnoliopsida > Poales > Poaceae > Triticum > Triticum dicoccoides. The sequence continues at coordinate 53,473,726 of NC_041388.1, forward strand.
AACATTTTCCTAAACATATTTCTTCCTCTAAAAAATTCTGAAATTTTTTAGTAACTTCAAAATAAGAGTGAACCAAACTCAATAATATTGATAGAAACTACTCATACAAGTGCCTAGAGCCTATATCATGCATCAAAACTACTTTTGACCATATAAATTTGACATGCAAGCTCAAGAACATGGTCACCTAGGTAGCACAAATTTGCAATGAATAAAGCACTAGAACAAAAACTAATTGGACCAATGGAGGAGTCACATACCAAGGAACAATCTCCCCAAGCAGTTTTGTGAGAGGTGCTTTGAGCAAGGAGATCGAAAATGGCAGCAAAATGAGCTTGGACTCGGGTTTGAGCTGGATATTCGTGTTTGGGGGAGGAAGAAGGAGTGTGTGGGTGAAAGGATAAGTGGAGGAGGGCCACCATGGGCCCACGAGGTAGGGGGCGCGCCCAGGGGGTAGGGCGCGCCCTCCACTCTCGTGGGCAGGTGGTTGACCCCCCTGCTGTGTTCTCAGTGCCAAATATTCTCAAATATTCCAGAAAAAAATCATATTTAAATTTCAGGGCATTTGGAGAACTTTTATTTTCAGGGTATTTTTATATTGTACAGATAATCAGATAACAGACAGAAAAATACTAATTTTATTTTATTTAATATAAATAACAGAAAGTAAAAGGAGGGTACAGAAGGTTGTGCCTTCTAGTTTCATCCATCTCATGCTCATCAAAAGGAATCAACTAACAAGGTTGATCAAATCTTGTTCACGAACTCATTCCGAATAACATGGAACCAGAGAAATTTCGAGTAACACTATGTTACCTCAACGGTGATATGAACATCCCCAATAATAAGAATATCATATTTCTTCTTGACAGTAGGAAGAGGAAATTCAAAACCTCCAAATATAATCGATGGAATTTTTCCAATAGAGTTGATACTATGAACTTGAGGTTGTTTCCTCGGAAAGTGTACCGTATGCTCATTACCATTAACATGAAAAGTGACATTGCCTTTAGTGCAATCAATAATAGCCCCTGCAGTATTCAAAAAGGGTCTTCCAAGAATAATAGACATACTATCGTCCTCGGGAATATCAAGAATAACAAAGTCCGTTAAAATAGTAACGTTTGCAACTACAACAGGCACATCCTCACAAATACCGACAGGTATAGCAGTTGATTTATCAGCCATTTGCAAAGATATTTTAGTAGGTGTCAACTTATTCAAATCAAGTCTACGATATAAAGAGAGAGGCATAACACGAACACCGGCTCCAAGATCACATAAAGCAGTTTTAACATAGTTTCTTTTAATGGAGCATGGTATAGTTGGTACACCGGGATCTCCAAGTTTCTTTAGTATTCCACCCTTAAATGTACAATTAGCAAGCATGGTGGAAATTTCACCTTCCGGTATCTTTCTTTTATTAGTAACAATATCTTTCATGTACTTAGCATAAGGATTCATTTTGAGCATATCAGTTAATCGCATACGCAAAAAGATAGGTCTAATCATTTCAGCAAAGCGCTCAAAATCCTCATCATCCTTTTTCTTGGATGGTTCGGGAGGAAAAGGCATGGGTTTCTGAACCCATGGTTCTCTTTCTTTACCGTGTTTCCTAGCAACAAAGTCTTTCTTATCATAACATTGATTCTTTGATTGTGGGTTATCAATATCAACATCAGGTTCAATTTCTATATCATTATCATTCCTAGGTTGAGCATCATCATGAACATTATCATTAACTTTATTACTAGTTTCAGGTTCATTACCAGATTGTCTTTCAGCATCAGAAATAGAAATATCATTTGGATTCTCAGGTGTTTCATTAATAGGTTCACTAGAAGCATGCAAAGTCCTATCATTTTTATTTTTCATCCTTTTAGAAGGACTGGGTGCATCTATATTATTTCTCTGAGAATCTTGCTCAATTCTCTTAGGGTGGCCTTCAGGATACAAAGGTTCCTGAGTCATTCTACCACCTCTAATCATAATTCTAACAACATTATCATTATCCTTACTATTCAATTCATTGAGCAAATCATTTTGAGCTTTAATTACTTGTTCTACTTGAGTGGTAACCATAGAAGCATGTTTACTAATAAGTTTAAGTTCACCTTTGACATTAGCCATATAATCACCCAAGTGTTCAAGCATATTTGAATTGTATTTCAATTGTCTACCAAAGTAAGCATTAAAGTTTCTTGTTGAACAATGAAATATTCAAACTGATCTAAGCATTGTCTAGCAGACCTATAACGAGGGATATCACCTTCATCAAATCTATAGAGAGAATTTACCTTTACTACCTGTGTCGGGTTATCAAGACCATGAGTTTCTTCAATAGGTAAAGGATTAAGATCATATGTTTCTTCAACAGGCGGTAAATTAAGACCATGTATTTCTTCAATAGGAGGTAAATTCTTAACATCTTCAGCTTTAATACCTTTTTCTTTCATAGATTTCTTTGCCTCTTGCATATCTTCAGGACTGAGAAATAGAATACCCCTCTTCTTCGGAGTTGGTTTAGGAATAGGCTCAGGAATTGGCTCCGGAGGTGTCCAATTATTTTCATTTGTTAACATATTATTCAATAGAATTTCAGCTTCATCCAGTGTTCTTTCCCTGAAAACAGAACCAGCACAAATATCCAGGTAATCTCTGGAAGCATCAGTTAGTCCATTATAAAAGATATCAGGTATTTCATTTTTCTTAAGAGGATGATCAGGCAAAGCATTAAGTAACTTGAGAAGCCTCCCCCAAGCTTGTGGGAGACTCTCTTCTTCAATTTGCACACAATTATATATATCCCTTAAAGCAGCTTGTCTCTTATGAGCAGGGAAATATTTAGTAGAGAAGTAATAAATCATATCCTGGGGACTACGCACACAACCAGGATCAAGAGAATTAAATCGTATCTTAGCATCACCCTTTAATGAGAAACAAAATATTTTAAGGATACAAAAGTAATGAGTTCTCTCGTCAGTAGTGGACAGGGTGGATATATCATTTAATTTAGTAAGATGTGCCACAACAGTTTCAGATTCATAGCCATGAAAAGGATCAGATTCAACCAAAGTAATTATATCAGGATCAACAGAGAATTCATAATCCTTATCAGTAACACAGATAGGTGAAGTAGCAAAAATAGGGTCAGGTTTCATCCTAGCATTTAGAGATTGCTTATTCCATTTAGCTAATAACCTCTTGAGTTCGTATCTATCTTTGCAAGCTAAAATAGCTAAAGAAGCTTCTTTATCAAAAACATAACCCTCGGGAATAACAGGCAAGTCTTCATCATCAATTTCATCAGTATTATCAGATTCAATATTTTCAATCTCTCTAGCCCTAGCAAGTTGTTCATCAAGAAATTCACCAACTGGCACAGTAGTATCAAGCATAGAAGTAGTTTCATCATAGGTATCATGCATAGCAGAAGTAGCATCATCAATAACATGCGGCACATCAAACGAATAGCAGAAGCAGGTTTAGGTGTCGCAAGCTTACTCATAACAGAAGGTGAATCAAGTGCAGAGCTAGATGGCAGTTCCTTACCTCCCCTCGTAGTTGAGGGATAAATCTTGGTTCTTGGATCTTTCAAGTTCTTCATAATGATAAGCAGATATAAATCCCAAGTGACTCAAAGAATAGAGCTATGCTCCCCGGCAACGACGCCAGAAAATAGTCTTGATAACCCACAAGTATAGGGGATCGCAACAATTTTCGAGGGTAAAGTATTCAACCCAAATTTATTGATTCGACACAAGTGGAGCCAAAGAATATTCTCAAGTATTAGCAGCTGAGTTGTCAATTCAACCACACCTGGAAACTTAGTATCTGCAACAAAGTATTTAGTAGCAAAGTAATATGATAGTAGTGGTAACGGTAGCAAAAGGTAGCAATAGTAAAAGTAATGTTTTTGGTATTTTGTAGTGATGATAGCAATAGCAACGGAAAAGTAAATAAGCGAAGAACAATATATGGAAAGCTCGTAGGCAATGGATCGGTGATAGAGAATTATGCCGGATGCGGTTCATCATGTAACAGTCATAACCTAGGGTGATATAGAACTAGCTCTAGTTCATTAATGTAATGTAGTCATGTATTCCGAATATAGTCATACGTGCTTACGGAAAAGAACTTGCATGACATCTTTTGTCCTACCCTCCCGTGGCAGCGGGGTCCTTACAGAAACTAAGGGATATTAAGGCCTCCTTTTAATAGAGTACCGGAACAAAGAATTAACACATAGTGAATACATGGACTCCTCAAACTACGGTCATCACCGGTAAGTATCCCGATTATTGTCACTTCGGGGTTAACGGATCATAACACATAATAGGTGACTATAGACTTGCAAGATAGGATCAAGAACTCTCATATATTGATGTAAACATAATAGGTTCAGATCTGAAATCATGGCACTCGGGCCCTAGTGACAAGCATTAAGCATAGCAAAGTCATAGCAACATCAATCTCAGAACATAGTGGATACTAGGGATCAAACCCTAACAAAACTAACTCGATTACATGATAGATCTCATCCAACCCATCACCGTCCAGCAAGCCTACGATGAAATTACTCACGCACGGCGGTGAGCATCATGAAATTGGTGATGGAGGATGGTTGATGATGACTATGGCGACGGATTCCCCTCTCCGGAGCCCCGAACGGACTCCAGATCAGCCCTCCCGAGAGGTTTTAGGGCTTGGTGGCGGCTCCGTATCGTAAAACGCGATGAATTCTTCTCTCTTATTTTTTTCTCCCCGAAACACAATATATAGAGTTGGAGTTGGAGTTGGAGTCAGAGGAGCTCCAGGGGGCCCACGAGGTAGGGGGGGCGCCCCCACCCTCGTGGACAGGTGGTGGCCCCCCTGGCCTTCATCTTTTGCAAGGATTTTTTATATTTTCCAAAAAGTTGTTTCATGGTCATTCCGAGAACTTTTGTTTTTGCACATAAATAACACCATGGTAATTTTGCTGAAAACAGCGTCAGTCCAGGTTAGTTCCATTCAAATCATGCAAGTTAGAGTCCAAAACAAGGTCAAAAGTGTTTGGAAAAGTAGATACGACGGAGACGTATCACGACACCAAAAGGAGAAAATCCCAATGTAGACAGTAGCCCCTGAGACACTGTCCGGTGTTCGGAAAGAAAAAGGCGGACATAGGATCAATCTCCTATGACAGGAAACTAACTAAATTTTTCTGAAATATAAACACAGGCGTTGTTGTTGGCCGCAGCCTCGCATACTGCCGAAGTCTCCGGACTGAAGCAGAAACTGGCGGAGGCCGAGGAGGAGCTGGGCCAAGTGAAGAGGCAGCTCCAGGAAAAACAAGGTAAGCTATAACCTGTTATATATTCGTAAAGAGGAAAATGATATGCAATGACTGAAATGCCATGATTTGTATAGGAGCAACGACCGAGGTCGAGGCCCTGAGAAAGGCCCTGGCCGAAGCTGAGAGGAGGGCTGTCTAGGAGCAGGCCGCCCGTAAGAAGCTCAAGGCTCGGGTCAACGAAGTCCAAAAGGAGCTCCAGGACGCAGTGAGGAAGTGCGAGACCTTGGAGCACAATGCGTCGGCTCAAGAGGCAGAACTCGCCAAGGCTCGTAAGAGTGCGGAGGCGGTCCGGATTGAAGCCCAAGATGCCCTCCAGGAGATCCAGGAGGCCAGGAAGATCGCGGTGGGTAAGGCATTCAATATGCAAAGCAAGAGTGTGAAGAGGAAATTTCTTTTACTAACTCGGATTCGGAGTTCTCCAGGGCCCTTTGTTGATTTGCCACACAGTGTGACCGACACTACGGTGTTCTTCCGAGCCGAAGAAGGGAGCTCCATGGAGAAGCTGTTCTGGTCGCAATATTGCGCGCCAGAGCATCTGGTGCCCTTCAGCGATCAGCTGAAATAGCTGGTCAAGCTGCACAAGGTGGCCGAACTGGCCATGAAGGATATGATAATCCGGCTGTGGCCAGCCGAAGCTATTCCCAACAGCTATTTCGGCCTCGTGAACAAGCTGGTGGATGCCTGTCCTCAGCTGGATGTCATCAAGCGGTCCATCTGCATCGAGGGCGCGCATCTGGCCTTCTCCTATTGCAAGGTATGGTGGGCGAAGCTGGACGCTGTGTAGTTAGCGGCCGGGGGGCCACCGGAGGGCAAGGAGCACCGCACACCTGAGCGATACTTCAGCGATGTCTTAGCGGGGTCCCGCATTGTTGCGAATCATTGTGCGAAAGACACTATCTTTGAATGAATGTATTCTCGCTCCCACTACCTTGTATGATAAAACAAAGTGATTGTGCAATATAATGCTTGTTATGTTTTTAAATTTTTACTTCCTGTGCGGCTGTGTTGTATGAAATCTGAGGGTTAACCAGTCGTCGGCTTCTGCCCCCACGTAGGTAGTATGGGGGTGTTCGGGATGGAAACTAAACAATCTTGATCCAATTAGATGGTCATTTAAGGAGTTTTTTAGCGCAACGAACCAGGCAACCAGACTATGCGGCTGTAACGCCCTCACTTAGCCATAGGAGTTCGACAATAAAAACATGGGCACAGCCCCTAGTATCCGAACTAGAGTGCTATAAGTGTATGATCAGGAAGTACCAATCCTTCGCGCAATGCGGAAGAAATCTCCAATGATTTGCAACCTCCGAACAACTGACCGACTCTCGCCGCATCATGACAGTCAGTTTTTGGCTTTCTCTACAGAGGTGCTCCTTTGGATAAACCAAGGCATAATCGCAGTAGTTCTCCCTTTACTACCTTAGCTGATATAGCGCAACATAAGGTAGCAAGCACAGGAGCCGGGCAACCCAATTATTGACCAAAGACATGATTCGGAGCCAATGCATATAATGCTAAATTCGGGGTGCCGAACTATACTTATAAAAAGTGTTCAGACTTTTGTTGCCATAGTGTAGGGTTGTAAATCATTTAATCAGTCTTAGTGACTGTAGGCTAGACAGCCTATTGGATGGTATAGAAGAAGAATTTAATCAGTCTTAGTGACTGTGTACTTCAAGTGACATATGTAATGTCCCTAGCCGGATTGTAAATCATTTGTCATGGCGGACCATTTCGCTTCAACCTCTGGACCCGATAGTCCGGAGTGTATACGAATACCCACTCGGTTATATAAAAACCGGGGTATGCATGGAAACCAGGCGTAGGGGTCATAAGTGCTTGAACAGACAAGTACCCAACTAGCTATGTTATATTACATGGATAGTAAGAAACATCTTCCAGGGAGAATAGTTCTGTTAATGGTTCCTTTCCCTGGGTACGCATGCCCTAATGTGCATGCCCGAACTGCGAGACGCAGGCAAAAAACATCTGGGGGCGTGTAGTCATTGAAATGAAAGTCATCTTTTATTCACCGATCGAATATTCCCTTAAGAACACTAGCTTTCGGCTTCACCCAGTCTGAGGCACACATCCGGCTGACCCGGCAGTAACAATCGCAAAGATGCTCCCCTTATGCCCTAGCTGAATTAATGGGAACGTAGGGCATAAATACAAGAGCCAGGCAACCCAGCTTGGCCAAAACTTAAGTCATATCGATGCATATAATGGCGAAAAGAGGTACATGTGGAAGAATAACACATGTGCAGGGTATAAAGCCCGGAAAGGTAATTAACTTAAGCTTCTGTATAGGAAGTCCCAGGTATATTGAGTGCGGCTAGCGCATCAAGATTGTGTAACCAAGACACAAGTGTAGCTCTTTAGGGCCTTGAAGAGAAAAGAGAGAAAGAAAGAGAGAAAAAACAGATGTGCAAAAAATTCATGGAGGTAAGGAGATGAACATAGAGTCCGGCGCTAGGCATAGAATCTTCGGAGTCTGGCTGCGTTCCATGGGTTTGGCTCGAGTCGATTATTCGATGCATCCCGCAGTCGGTATGCTCCACCGGTCAGAACCTGGTTGATAATGAAGGGACCTTCCCGTTTGGGCTTGAGCTTGTTCTTTTTCTTCTCCGACAGGCGTAGAACTAGTTCGCCAACATTATGAGTTTTTGGCTTTCTCTACAGAGGTGCTCCTTTGGATAAACCAAGGCATAATCGCAGTAGTTCTCCCTTTACTACCTTAGCTGATATAGCGGAACGTAAGGTAGCAAGCACAGGAGCCGGGCAACCCAATTATTGACCAAAGACATGATTCGGAGCCAATGCATATAATGCTAAATTCGGGGTGCCGAACTATACTTATAAAAAGTGTTCAGACTTTTGTTGCCATAGTGTAGGGTGTTGTGCAGCCCCTGGCAAACATGAAACATACCAAAGTGTACGGGTGCTACCTGATAGGGTTATCCACAGGGGAGCTGCGAGAAAAAACACAGGGAGAAAACAGAAAAGGAGCTGGGGTCCTAAAGCTCCAGCTGCAAATTGTTCTCATTGTAATTTAATTAGCACATCAAAGCACGTTGATACAGGTATTGTTATAATAAAAAGGCTATTTAGCATGCCGAAACCAAGGGAGAGCTGCATGTGGGTCCTGAAAAATAGGTAGAGTTATCGTTAACGGAATCACCTAAAAAGTACCCCATATGTCTGCGTTTTTCGCCATCTTGGTGTGTTTATCCTTCAAGATGACCAATGACCAGACCACCAGATGGGGCTTGTGGGATTGAGACCTGAAAAGGAGACAAGTAAAAGTGAAAGTATCTGTGTATCCGATGTCGGTTGAGACGTACTATGGACCACAAGCTAGCTATGCCTCCGTCGACGCCCATGGGATTTTGAGTGCGTAATTATGTACGCGCGGCACAAATGCCACCACTTGATCAGGACTAAGATGGAGGCCGGATTTCTAGTCGAGCTCCTGACGAGCTGAGCTCTCCTGCTGTAGAGTAGTTCAGACCCTCTTAACAGTGTATGTAGGCTCGACAGCCGAATTAAGGTTCTACTTGAGAAGGCCGCTCTGTACTTCTGCTGCTAAGGTAGCTGTGTGCTCTTCTGTACGAAGGGAGCGTTCCATATTTCCATTGACCGTTATGATACCGCGTGGACCGGGCATCTTGAGCTTGAGATAAGCATAGTGTGGTACTACGTTGAATCGAGCAAACGTGGTTCGTCCGAGCAGTGCGTGATAGCCGCCGCGGAAGGGGACGATATCAAAGTTGTCCGGAGATCCGAAGACAACGTATATTGTGATTGAGCCCGTACAACGGGCCTCTACACCTGGTATGACTCCTTTAAAGGTAGTCTTTGTAGGCTTGATCCTGGATGGGTTAATGCCCATTTTTCCTGTTGTATCCTGATAGAGCAGATTGAGGCTGCTACCACCATCCATAAGGACACGAGTCAGGTGGAACCCATCAATTATTGGGTCTAGGACCAGTGCGGCTGAGCCACCGTGACGGATACGAGTCAGATGATCCCGACGATCAAAAGTGATCGGGCATGACAACGATGGATTAAATTTTAGGGTGACTGGCTCTATCGCGTAGACGTCCCTGAGCGCGCGCTTGCGCTCCCTCTTGGGGACGTGGGTAGCGTATATCATGTTCACCATTTTGACCTGTGGGGGAAACTTCTTCTGCCCCCCTTTGTTAGGTTGCCGGGGCTCTTCATCATCGTCCTCACTTTGCGGTCCTTTTTCCCTGTTCTCGGCGTTTAATTTGCCGGCCTGTTTAAAAAGCCAGCAATCTCTATTTGTATGATTGGGTGGTTTGTCCGGGGTGCCATGAATCTGGCATGGATGATCAAGTATGCGGTCCAAGTTGGATGGGCCTGAATTGTTCTTTTGGAACGGCTTCTTCCGTTGACCGGACTTAGAGCCATTGAATCCGGCATTGACCGATGTATCCTCGGTGTTATCACTGTTGTTTTGACGCTTGTATATGTTGCGTCGAGACTTGTCTTTGTTATTTTTAACTTTAGGGGTGTCGGCGTCGCTTGCATTGTTTTTGCTATGGGCCAACCAACTGTCCTTGCCCGCACAAAAGCGGGTCATGAGTGCCATGAGGGCCGCCAGGATTTTGGCTTTTCTTGGTCGAGGTGGCAAGCGAGCCATTCGTCGCGGATGTTGTGCTTGAAGGCTGCTAGGGCTTCGGCATCCGGACAATCGATGATTTGGTTCTTTTTTAGCTAAGAACCTGGTCCAGAATTTCCTGGCGGACTCGCCGGGCTGTTGCACTATATGGCTTAAGTCATCAGCGTCCGGAGGTCGAACATATGTACCTTGGAAGTTATCGAGGAAGGCCTCTTCCAAGTCCTCCCAGCTGCTAATAGAATTTTCAGGCAGACTGTTTAACCAACGCCGAGCTGGCCCCTTTAGTTTTAAAGGGGGGTATTTGATGGCATGGAGGTCATCGCCGTGGGCCATATGAATGTGGAGAATGAAGTCTTCAATCCACACCGCGGGGTCCGTGGTTCCATCGTATGATTCGATATTCACGGGTTTGAACCCTTCTGGGAATTCATGATCAAGGACCTCATCAGTGAAGCAATGAGGGTGTGCGGCGCCTCTATATCAGGCCGTATCGCGACATAGCTCTGATGGATTCCATCTATGATTTTCAGCCCGTGCGTGATTAGGTTTGTCACGTCTGAATAGGTGGCCATCCTCGCGTGTCAAGGCGCGTCCTCGTGATCCGTAGATTGATATGGTATGTCATGCTTTATTGTTCAGGTTCTGCCGGAGGTCATATGTATGGCCGTGGGCTAATTTACCTCTACCTGTGCAATGAGGCAGGGCGGGTTGGTATTCGGCATGAGTTGCCGTTTTGTCCCGACCCCGTGGTGGTCAGTCAGCCGCATTGTACGATGGTGGTACGTCCATTTTGCATCATGCTTTTATATCGATATTTATCGCATTATGAACTATTATTTCACTTTATGTCACAATACTTATGGCTATTCTCTCTTATTTTACAAGGTTTACATAAGGAGGGAGATTGCCGGCAGTTGGAATTCGGGGCTGGAAAAGGAGCAAATATTAGAGACCTATTCTGCACAACTCCAAAAGTCATGAAACTCCACGGAACGTCTTCAAATAAATAAAGAAAAATCCTCGCCAAAGATGAAGGCCAGGGGGCCCACACCCTGCTCACGAGGGTGGGGGGCGCCCCCCCTAGGGCGCGCCCCCCCTAGGGCATGCCCCCAACCTCGTGGGCCCCCTGGTGGCTCTCCGACGCCCATCTTCTCCTATATGAGGTCTTTCGATGAGAAAAAAATAAGAGGGAACTTTTCGGGATGAGACTCCGCAGCCACGAGGCGGAACCTTGGCGGATCCAATCTAGAGCTCCGGCAGAGCTGTTCTGCCGGGAAAACTTCCCTCCGGGAGGGGGAAATCATCACCATCGTCATCACCAACGCTCCTCTCATTGGGAGAGTGCAATCTCCATCAACATCTTCACCAGCACCATCTCATCTCCAAACCCTAGTTCATCTCTTGTATTCAATTCTTGTCTCAAAGTCCGGGATTGGTGCTAGTAGGTTGCTAGTAGTGTTGATTACTCCTTGTAGTTGATGCTAGTTGGTTTAATTGGTGGAAGATCATATGTTCAGATCCTATATGCATATTATTACCCCTCTGATTATGAACATGAATATGCTTTGTGAGTAATTACGTTCGTTCCTGAGGACAAGGGAGAAGCCTTGCTATGAGTAGTCATGTGAATTTGGTATTCTTTGATATTTTGATAAGATGTATGTTGTCTAGCCTCTAGTGGTGTTATGTGAACGTCGACTACATAACACTTCACCATTATTTGGGCGTAGAGGAAGGCATTGGGAAGTAATAAGTAGATGATGGGTTGCTAGAGTGACAGAAGCTTAAACCCTAGTTTATGCGTTGCTTCGTAAGGGGCTGATTTGGATCCATATGTTTCATGCTATGGTTAGGTTTACCTTAATTCTTTTGTTGTAGTTGTGGATGCTTGCAATAGAGGTTAATCATAAGTGGGATGCTTGTTCAAGTAAGAACAGCACCCAAGCACCGGTCCACCCACATATCAAATTATCAAAGTATCGAACGCGAATCATATGAATGTGGTAAAAAGTAGCTTGACGATATTCCCATGTGTCCTCGGGAGCGCTTTTACTATTATAAGAGTTTGTTCCGGCTTGTCCTTTGCTACAAAAGGATTGGGCCACCTTGCTGCACTTTATTTACTTTTGTTACTTGTTGCTCGTTACAAGTTATCCTATCACAAAACTATCTGTTACCACTTATTTCAGTACTTGCAGAGAATACCTTGCTGAAAACCGCTTATCATTTCCTTCTGCTCCTCGTTGGGTTCGATACTCTTACTTATCCAAAGGACTACGATAGATCCCCTATACTTGTGGGTTATCAAGACTCTTTTCTGGCGCTGTTGCCGGGGAGTGTAGCGCCTTTGGTAGGTGGAATTTGGTAAGGAAAAATTTATATAGTGTGTTGAAATTTACTGTCACTTGTTACTATGGAAAGTAATTCTCTGAGGGGCTTGTTCGGGGTATCTTCACCCTGTCCAGTAGAGAAAAGAGTTGCTCCTCAACCTACTGAACCTATTGAAAATGAAATTCCTTATGAGTATCCTTCGGGTATGATAGAAAAACTGCTAGCTAATCCTTTTACAGGAGATGGAACAAAGCATCCTGATGAGCACTTAATATATGTGGATGAAGTTTGTGGATTATTTAAGCTTGCAGGTATACCCGATGATGTTGCTAAGAAGAAGGTCTTCCCTTTATCTTTGAAGGGAGACGCATTGATATGGTATAGGCTATGTGATGATATGAGATCATGGGACTATAAAAGATTGAAGCTGGAATTTCATCAAAAGTATTACCCTATGCATCTTGCTCATCGTGATCACAATTATATATATAATTTCTGGCCTTGCGAAGGAGAAAGCATCGCTCAAGCTTGGGGGAGGCTTAAATCAATGTTATATTCATGCCCCAATCATGAGGTCTCAAGAGAAATAATTATGCAAAGTTTTTATGCTCGGCTTTCTGAAAACAATCGCACCATGCTCGATACTTCTTGTGCTGGCTCTTTTATGATGAAGACTATTGAATTCAGATGGAATTTATTGGATAGATTTAAACGCAACTCTGAAGATTGGGACCTCGACGAAGGTAAGGAGTCAGGTATGACACCTAAGTTTGATTGTGTTAAATCTTTTATGGACACCGATATTTTCCGTAAGTTTAGCACTAAATATGGACTTGACTCTGAGATAGTAGCTTCTTTCTGTGAATCTTTTGCTACTTTTGTTGATCTCCCTAAGGAGAAGTGGTTTAAATATCATCCTCCCATAGAAGTAAAAGTAGCTGCACCTATTAAAGTTGAAGAAAATACTGTCACTTATAATGATCCTATTGTTCCTACTTCTTATATTGAGAAACCACCTTTCCTTGTTAGAATAAAGGATCATGCTAAAGCTTCAACTGTTGTTCGTAAAAGCAATATTAGAACTTATACACCTCCTAAGCAAGTTAAAGTAGAACCTAATATTGCTATTGTTAAAGATCTCTTGTCTGATAATATTGATGGGCATGTTATTCAGTTCGAAGGTGAAACTGCTAGAATTGCTAAACCTTGTGATAAAGATAAACATAGACCTGTGGTAGGCGTTCCTGTTATTTCTGTTAAAATAGGAGATCATTGTTATCACGGCTTATGTGATATGGGTGCTAGTGCTAGTGTAATACCTATTGACTTATACGAAGAAATTAAGAATGAAATTGCACCTGTTGAGTTAGAAGATATTAATGTTACTATTAAACTTGCTAATAGAGATACTATTGCACCAACTGGAATTGTTAGAGATGTTGAAGTCCTGTGTGGGAAAACTAAATATCCTGCTGATTTTCTTGTTCTTCGTTCCCCACAAGATAGTTTTTGTCCCATTATATTTGGTAGACCCTTCTTAAATACTGTCAATGCTACCATAGATTTCAAAAAGAATGTTGTTACTATTGGCTTGGATGATATGGTTCATGAGTTTAATTTCTCTAAATTTAGTAAACAACATCGTGAGGAAGAATTACCTAGTAAGGATGAAATTATTGGTCTTGCTTCTATTGTCGTACCTCCTAGTGATCCTTTAGAACACTATTTGCTAGACCATGAAAATGATATGTTCATGAATGAAAGAAGGGAAATAGATGAAGTATTCCTTAAACAGGAACCTATTTTGCATCACAACTTGCCTGTTGAAATCTTAGGGGATCCTCCTCCACTCAAGGGTGATCCCGTGTTTGAGCTTAAACCTTTGCCTGATACTCTTAAATATGCTTATCTTGATGAAAAGAAGATATATCCTGTTATTATTAGTGCTAACCTTTCAGAGCACGAAGAAGAAAGATTATTGAAAACTCTGAAAAAGCATCGTGCTGCTATTGGATATACTCTTGATGATCTTAAGGGCATTATTCCCACTCTATGTCAACATAAAATAAATTTGGAAGCAGATGCCAAACCAGTTTGTGATCCTCAACGACGTCTGAATCCTAAAATGAAAGAAGTGGTAAGAAAAGAAATACTAAAGCTTCTGTAGGCAGGTATAATCTATCCCGTTGCTGATAGTGAGTGGGTAAGTCATGTCCATTGTGTCCCTAAGAAGGGAGGTATTACTGTTGTTCCTAATGATAAAGATGAATTGATTCCACAAAGAATTATCACAGGTTATAGGATGGTAATTGATTTCCGCAAATTAAATAAAGCTACTAAGAAAGATCATTACCCCTTACCTTTGATTGATCAAATGCTAGAAAGATTATGCAAACATATACACTATTGCTTTCTAGATGGTTATTCTTGTTTCTCTCAAATACCTATGTCGGCTAGAGATCAATCAAAGACTACTTTTACATGCCCTTTTGGTACTTTTGCTTATAGACATATGCCTTTTGGTTTATGTAATGCACCTGCTACCTTTCAAAGATGCATGATGGCTATATTCTCTGACTTTTGTGAAAAGATTTGTGAGGTTTTCATGGATGACTTTTCCATCTATGGTTCCTCTTTTGATGATTGCTTGAGCAATCTTGATCGAGTTTTGCAGAGATGTGAAGAAACTAATCTTGTGTTGAGTTGGGAAAAGTGCCACTTTATGATTAATGAAGGTATTGTCTTGGGGCATAAAGTTTCTGAAAGAGGTATTGAAGTTGATAAAGCCAAGGTTGATGCTATTGAAAAGATGCCATGTCCCAAGGACATCAAAGGTATAAGAAGTTTCCTTGATCACGCCGGATTTTACAAGAGGTTCATTAAGGACTTCTCAAAAATTTCTCGGCCTCTAACTAATTTATTGCAAAAAGATATACCATTTGTCTTTGATGATGATTATGTAGAAGCATTTGAAATACTTAAGAAAGCATTAGTCTCTGCACCTGTTGTTCAGCCACCTGATTGGAATTTACCCTTTGAAATTATGTGTGATGCTAGTGATTATGCTGTAGGTGCTATTGTAGGGCAAAGAGTTGATAAGAAATTAAATGTTATTCATTATGCTAGTAAGACTCTAGACAATAGTCAAAGAAATTATGCTACTACTAAAAAAGAACTCTTAGCAGTTGTATTTGCTTGTGATAAGTTCAGATCTTATATTGTTGATTCTAAAGTAACTATTCAAACTGATCATGCTGCTATTAAATATCTTATGGAAAAGAAAGATGCTAAACCTAGACTTATTAGATGGGTTCTCTTGCTACAAGAATTTTATTTGCATATTGTTGATAGAAAGGGAGCTGAGAACCCCGTTGCAGACAACTTGTCTAGGTTAGAAAATATTCTTGATGACCCACTACCTATTAATGATAGCTTTCCTGATGAACAATTAAATGTTATAAGTACTTCTCGTAGTACTCCATGGTATGTTGATTATGCTAATTATATTGTTGCTAAGTTTATACCACCTAGCTTCACAGGGCGGGGATGGCGGTGCGCGGCGGCGGAGGGAGGCTGGGACGGCGCGCGGCAGAAAACAAGTAAAGGATGTTCTAGTAATAGAGCATAATGGATAAATAAATTCAGAGAATTATAAACCAACATTAGATATCAAAATGTAAGGTAAAGTCTCTACTTTGAGGCATAACAACAGCTAGTCAACATGATTTTTTTCCTCCAAATCAAGACTTCCCAAGAATAAGCTAGCATCTGGAATGAATCCGGTGGATAGATCGATCGACTAGCTTGTACTCATACAAGAACATTTTTGCAACCTGAATACAAATGGAAAAAGCATGGTGATAATGCAAATTCAGAAGCCCTGTTTAGCAACGCATTCATCTGTCCATGTTCACTTCATGTTCGCATGATGTTTTTCTTTGAACTGTTTTCAAATTTCTCTACACATATTGAACCTTTTCCGCGTTTCATTATGCATTGAGGATATAATACATGTTGAACTGCTACACCAGAGCGGAAAAAGTATATCCATGTGCACTACTATTTTACATTGAACTTTCATCAATCAACATGCATGATTTTCCTTTCTGTAGACATTACATACTCATGCACAGCTTCACTATCATACACAATTTTTACAAAAACATAGTTCACTTCTAGAACAAAAAATCTTCTCTCATAGCTTTTCCTTGCTACCTTTAACACAATCAATTGGACAGAAAAGCACACATGATTTTAGATACAAAAATCACCTCCACGTCCACCAGCTGGACTGATGTTTTGCTTTTTTAGATACAAAAATCACCTCCACGTCCACCAGTTGGACTGATGTTATGCTTTCTTCTACTTCATGATCATGCGCAAGTTCATAAAACTGTTCAGCGAAAGCTCTTGCCAAGAACTTGCTAGTTCTATTGTTTGAACTATCCCAACCAGTGATGCTTCCCTCTGGGACAAAGAAGAGATAAAAAATGAAAACCAAAAGGCAAAAACCAAAAAGAATGTAAAAACCTCTATAAATTTAGGACTCTCTAGAAGCAGCAACATGAACACTTGCATAGTGGGCAAACATAACATGCAAAGTCGCAAAAATAGAACTGAACTAATATACATATTTGTCAACAAACTTATGCTTTCTCGAGATCTGAACTGATTGTGTTACAAGCACATGCACAAATTCAAACGAGCTGATGTAAGTGATGTTGAAAAGATAATCAAGTTCATGTATTTTATTGGGAGAAGTTCAAAAAATAAAGTTTCAAAAAGTTTGTACTGCTTTTGCTATAACAACTATAGTCATCTTTTTGCCAACCATGTATATTACAGGGTTAAAATAAGATTTTTTGAACTAAACTAAAATAATAAATTGTACTGAACACCTAAAAAGCGTGTTCTTTTTCACATCTCCCCAACTACTCAATTAGCAGACCGCGTGTACGCATTTTAATAGCAGAACAAAAGTGGGAGAGAGAGAGAGAGAGAGAGAGATTGTCGTGAGTGTGTCGTTGACACATGCAGAGGACTACCATCAGCTCTCAACTTGGACAGCTGCCAGCAACCATTGTGGACCGGCTGGTGGTGGTGTGGCCCAAGCAGAGGAGGTCGGTGGCTGCGTGATGCATTGTCGGGACGATGCATACGAATTAAACTGAACAGATTTTAGATATTGAACTGAACCGAAAGAAGAAACTGGACATCACACATACATTAGCTTTTGGTTTGAGCTTTGTTGTTTAGATTTCTAAAATCCTGCAGCAGTTATACCTGAACTTGTGTGGCACATTTTTTTATTTAGTTGAAAGCACCTAATTTTTTTAGAATATGCTACATGAAGAGGAAGGGTGGAAGCATTGAGATGCATACCTAAAGCACACACGCATCAATCGCACGCATGCGCACATGTGGTCGACGGCGGCGCTGCGACCTGTGGCGTGCTTGCTGCCTTGAATGTGCACCATAGCAGCTGGAGGAGAACGCGACCTGCAGCTGAGGAGGACACTACTTGAAGCTGGAGAGATGCGAGAGCGCGGTCGTGGGTGACGACAGCCAGACCTCATCATTGCGTCGGTGAACGGCCTTGGGTGTCGGCGGTGAACGGACTATGGTGCCGACGGTGAACGGCCTGGGAGCTGTTGTGGCTCGAGTGTTCTGCATAAGTATCCGTTAGGAAAATATGAGCCGTGTATTATCAGCACAAACAACTTCTATAGCTATTCATCTCATTAGCATTTATATAAACTACTAAGTAGCACACAAAAAAGGCTTGCATTAGTGAGCAGAAAAAATCACCTCTGATGGACGCACATAGACTGCTGATGTATTCTAAACTTCCATGGATGTTCAGCAAAATAAAAAATCCTCTGTCATACTAATAATTTGTTTAGATAAGAATTTGAAGCACACAAAACTAGCCAACAGTGGCCACCTAGGTATTTATACGAACACCCACCAGGCACAAATGCTACACACAACTCATGAGATAATTTCCTGCACAGAGTGCTTCATAGATAACTTATAGTTTAGTATGAACTATGTGTAAAAGTATCTAGCACCAATACTATGATGAAATGGATCTTATGCTGTTGCAGGGCATTTTTCATCACAAGAACTATGTTTAGGTTGGTACTCACTAGTAAGCCAACAATTGGGTTGCAGATCTACATGAATGAAGGCAGAGCATGTGAAAGTCTAAGAGTCTGCACAAATATGGCAAAGGTGAGATAGTCAGTGTGCAGTAATCTGTAGTAGCATTCTAGTATAAATTCCATGAGTTTCTTGGTAGAAACAACTCCACCAGTAAGTTGTTACTAAATTTAACAACTCTTTTTTGTTATCTAGCAACAACAAATGTTTGATTTGAAGAGTGATGCATGGCACAACCAAAACTTTGATATAGACTAGATGGAAGCACAAGAATATAGACTAAAATAAGAATTTAACTGAACTAAAATTAGAATATTGAACTGAACTAAAATTAGAAATTGAACTAAACTATAATTATAAATTGAAGGAAACTAAAGTTTTTGCCTTGGAAAACCCACAGTATCAGTATCACAAACCAATTTCTTGGACATGGCATTCGTCGGTTGTAACAATGAGCTTGTTTCTCTTTTGAACTCACAGATTCCATGTGGTGAACTCAACCTGTTTGTGGCTATTTTTTCTTAGGGGAAATTTCGTGATCTGAGGCCACTTCCTGTCAGCCTTATACCCTTTTGAACTGATGCCTTCAATTTTTTGACACAATCTTTTTTCTACACAAACAAAATTAACTGAAGGGGAGCTCCTTCACCTGGAAGATGTACTAAAAGTGTTGGGGAACGTAGCAGAATTTAAAATTTTCTACGCATCACCAAGATCAATCTATGGAGTTATCTAGAAACGAGGGAAAGGGGAGTGCATCTACATACCCTTGTAGATCGCGAGCGGAAGCGTTCAAGAGAACGGGGTTGATGGAGTCGTACTCGTCGTGATCCAAATCACCGATGACCGAGCGCCGAATGGACGGCACATCCGTGTTCAACACACGTACGGTTGGGGAAGACGTCTCCTCCTTCTTGATCCAGCAAGGGGGAAGGAGAGGTTGATGGAGATCCAGCAGCACGACGGCGTGGTGGTGGAAGCAGCGGTGATCTCGGCAGGGCTTTGCCAAGATCAGCGAGAGGGAGAGGTGTCACGGGAGGGAGAGAGAGGTGCCAGGGGCTAGGGTGCGCAGCCCTCCCTCCCCCTCTTTATATAGGGGTTCAGGGGGGCGCCGGCCCCTCTAGATCCCATCTAGATGGGGGGCGGCGGCCAAGGGGGGTGGCTTGCCCCCCAAACCAAGTGGGGCGCCCCCACCCCTAGGGTTTCCAACCCTAGGCGCAGGGGGAGGCCCAAGGGGGGTGCACCAGCCCATCAAGGGCTGGTTCCCCTCCCACTTCAGCCCATGGGGCCCTCCAGGATAGGTGGCCCCACCCGGTGGACCCCCGGGACCCTTCTAGTGGTCCCGGTACAATACAGGTGACCCCCGAAACTTTCCCGGTGGCCGAAACTGGACTTCCTATATACAATTCTTCACCTCCGGACCATTCCAGAACTCCTCGTGACGTCCGGGATCTCATCCGGGACTCCGAACAACTTTCGGGTTACCGCATACTAATATCTCAACAACCCTAGTGTCACCGAACCTTAAGTGTGTAGACCCTATGGGTTCGGGAGACACGCAGACATGACCGAGACGACTCTCCGGTCAATAACCAACAGCGGGATCTGGATACCCATGTTGGCTCCCACATGCTCCTCGATGATCTCATCGGATGAACCATGATGTCGAGGATTCAATCAATCCCGTATACAATTCCCTTTGTCAATCGGTACGTTACTCGCCCGAGACTCGATCATCGGTATCCCAATACCTTGTTCAATCTCGTTACCGGCAAGTCACTTTACTCGCACCGTAATGCATGATCCCGTGATCAACCACTTGGTCACATTGAGCTCATTATGATGATGCATTACCGAGTGGGCCCAGAGATACCTCTCCGTCATACGGAGTGACAAATCCCAGTCTCGATTCGTGCCAACCCAACAGACACTTTCGGAGATACTCGTAGTGCACCTTTATAGTCACCCAGTTACATTGTGACGTTTGGCACACCCAAAGCACTCCTACGGTATCCAGGAGTTGCACAATCTCATGGTCTAAGGAAATGATACTTGACATTCGGAAAAGCTCTAGCAAACGAACTACACGATCTTTGAGCTATGCTTAGGATTGGGTCTTGTCCATCACATCATTCTCCTAATGATGTGGTCCCGTTATCAATGACATCTAATGTCCATAGTTAGGAAACCATGACTATCTTTTGATCAATGAGCTAGTCAACTAGAGGCTCACTAGGGACGTGTTGTGGTCTATGTATTCACACATGTATCACAATTTCTGGATAACACAATTATAGCATGAACAATAGACAATTATCATGAACAAGGAAATATAATAATAACCATTTTATTATTGCCTCTAGGGCATATTTCCAACAGTCTCCCACTTGCACTAGAGTCAATAATTTAGTTACATTGTGATGAATCGAACACCCATAGAGTTCTGGTGTTTATCATGTTTTGCTCTAGGGAGAGGTTTAGTCAATGGATCTGCTACATTCAGGTCCGTATGTACTTTACAAATATCTATGTCTCCATTTTGAACACTTTCACGAATGGAGTTGAAGCGACGCTTGATATGCCTGGTCTTCCTGTGAAACCTGGGCTCCTTGGCAAGGGCAATAGCTCCAGTGTTGTCACAAAAGAGAGTCATCAGGCCCGACACATTGGGAATGACTCCTAGGTCAGTAATGAACTCCTTCACCCAGATTGCTTCTTGTGCTGCCTCCGAGACTGCCATGTACTCCGCTTCACATGTAGATCCCGCCACAACGCTTTGCTTGCAACTGCACCAGCTTACTGCCCCACCATTCAAAATATACACATATCCGGTTTGTGACTTAGAGTCATCCAGATCTGTGTCGAAGCTAGCATCGACATAACCCTTTACGACGAGATCTTCGTCACCTCCATAAACGAGAAACATATCCTTAGTCCTCTTCAGGTACTTCAGGATATTCTTGACCGCTGTCCAGTGTTCCATGCCGGGATTACTTTGGTACCTTCCTACCAAACTGACGGCAAGGTTTACATCAGGTCTGGTACACAGCATGGCATACATAATAGACCCTATGGCCGAGGCATAGGGGATGACACGCATCTTTTCTCTATCTTCTGCCGTGGTCGGGCATTGAGCCGTGCTCAATTGCACACCTTGCAATACAGGCAAGAACCCCTTCTTGGACTGATCCATATTGAACTTCTTCAATATCTTGTCAAGGTACGTACTTTGTGAAAGACCAATGAGGCGTCTCGATCTATCTCTATAGATTTTGATGCCTAATATATAAGCAGCTTCTCCAAGGTCCTTTATTGAAAAACACTTGTTCAAGTAGGCCTTTATGCTTTCCAAGAATTCTATATCATTTCCCATCAATAGTATGTCATCCACATATAATATGAGAAATGCTACGGAGCTCCCACTCACTTTCTTGTAAACACAGGCTTCTCCATAAGTCTGTGTAAACCCAAATGCTTTGATCATCTCATCAAATCGAATGTTCCAACTCCGAGATGCTTGCACCAGCCCACAGATTGAGCGTTGGAGCTTGCACACCTTGTTAGCATTCTTAGGATCGACAAAACCTTCCGGCTGCATCATATACAATTCTTCCTTAAGAAAGTCGTTAAGGAATGCCGTTTTGACGTCCATTTGCCATATCTCATAATCATAGAATGCAGCAATAGCTAACATGATTCGGACGGACTTCAGCTTCGCTACGGGTGAGAAAGTCTCATCGTAGTCAACCCGTTGAACTTGTTGATAACCCTTAGCGA
This sequence comes from Triticum dicoccoides, assembly GCF_002162155.2. Taxonomy (NCBI): domain Eukaryota; kingdom Viridiplantae; phylum Streptophyta; class Magnoliopsida; order Poales; family Poaceae; genus Triticum; species Triticum dicoccoides. The sequence goes on from NC_041388.1 coordinate 53,495,976, forward strand.
CGAGTCGAGCCTTGTAGATGGTCACATTACCATCTGCGCCTGCCTTCTTTTTAAAGATCCATTTATTTTCTATGGATCGCCGATCATCAGGCAAGTCAGTCAAAGTCGATACTTCATTTTCATACATGGATCCTATCTCGGATTTCATGGCTTCTAGCCATTTGTAGGAATCTGGGCCCGCCATCGCTTCCTCATAGTTCGAAGGTTCGCCGTTGTCTAACATCATGATTTCCAAGATGGGGTTGCTGTACCACTCTGGCGTGGAACGTGTCCTTGTGGACCTGCGAAGTTCAGTAGCAACTTGATCTGAAGTTTCATGATCATCATCATTAACTTCCTCTCTAGTCGGTGCAGGCACCTCAGGAACATTTTCCTGAGTTGCGCCACTTTCTGGTTCAAGAGGTAATACTTCATCAAGTTCTACTTTCCTCCCACTTACTTCTTTCGAGAGAAACTCTTTCTCTAGAAAGGATCCATTCTTGGCAACAAAGATCCTGCCTTCGGATCTGAGGTAGAAGGTATACCCAATAGTTTCTTTAGGGTATCCTATGAAGACGCATTTTTTCGACTTGGGTTCGAGCTTTTCAGGTTGAAGTTTCTTGACATAAGCATCGCATCCCCAAACTTTTAGAAATGACAGCTTAGGTTTCTTCCCAAACCATAATTCATACCGTGTCATCTCAACGAATTTCGATGGATCCCTATTTAAAGTGAATGCGGCAGTCTCTAAAGCATAGCCCCAAAATGACAGCGGTAGATCGGTAAGAGACACCATAGATCGCACCATATCCAATAGAGTGCGATTACGACGTTCGGACACACCATTACGCTGAGGTGTTCCAGGCGGCGTGAGTTGTGAAACTATTCCACATTTCCTTAAGTGCGTGCCAAATTCGTGACTCAAGTATTCTCCCTCACGATCTGATCGCAAGAACTTGATTTTCTTGTCACGTTGATTCTCAACCTCACTCTGAAATTCCTTGAACTTTTCAAAGGTTTCAGACTTGTGTTTCATTAAGTAGACATACCCGTATCTACTCAAGTCATCAGTGAGAGTGAGAACATAACGATAGCCACCGCGAGCCTCAACACTCATTGGACCGCACACATCAGTATGTATGATTTCCAATAAGTTGGTTGCTCGCTCCATTGTTCCTGAGAACGGAGTCTTGGTCATTTTACCCATGAGGCATGGTTCGCACGTGTCAAATGATTCATAATCAAGAGACTCCAAAAGTCCATCTGCATGGAGCTTCTTCATGCGTTTGACACCTATGTGACCAAGGCGGCAGTGCCACAAGTATGTGGGACTATCATTATCAACCTTACATCTTTTGGTATTCACTCTATGAATATGTGTAACATTACGCTCGAGATTCATTAAGAATAAACCATTCACCAGCGGGGCATGACCATAAAACATATCTCTCATATAAATAGAACAACAATTATTCTCGGATTTAAATGAGTAGCCATCTCAAATTAAACGAGATCCTGATACAATGTTCATGCCCAAAGCTGACACAAAATAACAATTATTGAGGTTCAAAACTAATCCCGTAGGTAAATGTAGAGGTAGCGTGCCGACAGCGATCACATCGACCTTGGAACCATTCCCGACGGGCATCGTCACCTCGTCCTTCGCCAGTCTCCGCTTATTCCGCAGCTCCTGCTTTGAGTTACAAATGTGAGCTACCGCACCGGTATCAAATACCCAGGAGCTACTATGAGTACTGGTAAGGTACACATCAATTACATGTATATCACATATACCTTTAGTGTTGCCGGCCTTCTTGTCCGCTAAGTATTTGGGGCAGTTCCGCTTCCAGTGACCACTTCCCTTGCAATAAAAACACCAAGTCTCGGGCTTGGGTCCATTCTTTGGCTTCTTCGCGGCAGCTTGCTTACCGGGCGCGGCAACCCCCTTGCCGTCCTTCTTGAAGTTCTTCTTACCCTTGCCTTGTTGGGGAACGTAGTAATTTCAAAATTTTCCTACGCACACGCTGTTGGAAATATGCCCTAGAGGCAATAATAAATTGATTATTATTATATTTCCTTGTTCATGATAATCGTTTATTATCCATGCTAGAATTGTATTGATAGGAAACTCAGATACATGTGTGGATACATAGACAACACCATGTCCCTAGTAAGCCTCTAGTTGACTAGCTCGTTAATCAATAGATGGTTATGGTTTCCTGACCATGGACATTTGATGTCGTTGATAACGGGATCACATCATTAGGAGAATGATGTGATGGACAAGACCCAATCCTAAGCCTAGCACAAGATCATGTAGTTCGTATGCTAAAGCTTTTCTAATGTCAAGTATCATTTCCTTAGACCATGAGATTGTGCAACTCCCGGATACCGTAGGAGTGCTTTGGGTGTGCCAAACGTCACAACGTAACTGGGTGGCTATAAAGGTACACTATGGGTATCTCTGAAAGTGTCTGTTGGGTTGGCACGAATCGAGATTGGGATTTTGTCACTCCGTGTAAACGGAGAGGTATCTCTGGGCCCACTCGGTAGGACATCATCATAATGTGCACAATGTGACCAAGGGGTTGATCACGGGAATGATGTGTTACGGAATGAGTAAAGAGACTTGCCGGTAACGAGATTGAACAAGGTATCGGTATACCGACGATCGAATCTCGGGCAAGTACCATACCGCTAGACAAAGGGAATTGTATACGGGATCGATTGAGTCCTTGACATCGTGGTTCATCCGATGAGATCATCGTGGAACATGTGGGAGCCAACATGGGTATCTAGATCCCGCTGTTGGTTATTGACCAGAGAACATCTCGGTCATGTCTGCATGTCTCCCGAACCCGTAGGGTCTACACACTTAAGGTTCGATGACGCTAGGGTTATAAAGGAAGCTTGTATGTGGTTACCGAATGTTGTTCGGAGTCCCGGATGAGATCCCGGACGTCACGAGGAGTTCCGGAATGGTCCAGAGGTAAAGATTTATATATAGGAAGTCCTGTTTCGGCCATCGGGACAAGTTTCGGGGTCATCGGTATTGTACCGGGACCACCGGAAGGGTCCCGGGGGCCCACCGGGTGGGGCCACCTGCCCCGGGGGGCCACATGGGCTGTAGGGGGTGCGCCTTGGCCTACATGGGCCAAGGGCACCAGCCCCAAGAGGCCCATGCGCCTAGGGAACCCTAGAGGGAAGAGTCCTCAAAGGGGAAGGCACCTCCGAGGTGCCTTGGGGAGGATGGACTCCTCCCCCCCTCTTAGCCGCACCCTTTCCTTGGAGGAGGGGGCAAGGCTGCGCCTCCCCCCTCTCCCCTGCCCCTATATATAGTGGAGGGGAGGGAGGGCATCGAGACCTGAGCCCTTGGCGCCTCCCTCCCTCCCGTGACACCTCCTCCTCTCCCGTAGGTGCTTGGCGAAGCCCTGCAGGATTGCCACGCTCCTCCATCACCACCACGCCGTTGTGCTGCTGCTGGATGGAGTCTTCCTCAACCTCTCCCTCTCTCCTTGCTGGATCAAGGCGTGGGAGACATCGTCGAGCTGTACGTGTGTTGAACGCGGAGGTGCCGTCCGTTCGGCACTAGGATCATCGGTGATCTGAATCACGACGAGTACGACTCCATCAACCCCGTTCACTTGAACGCTTCCGCTTAGCGATCTACAAGGGTATGTAGATGCACTCTCCTTTCTACTCATTGCTGGTTTCTCCATAGATAGATCTTGGTGACGCGTAGGAAAATTTTGAATTTCTGCTACGTTCTCCAACAGTGGTATCAGAGCTAGGTCTATTGCATAGATTCTTTGCACGAGTAGAACACAAAGTAGTTGTGGGCGTCGATATTGTTCAATATGCTTGCCGTTACTAGTCTTATCTTGATTCGACAGCATCGTGGGATGAAGCGGCCCGGACCAACCTTACACGTACGCTTACGTGAGACCGGTTCCACCGACAAACATGCACTAGTTGCATAAGGTGGCTGGCGGGTGTCTGTCTCTCCCACTTTAGTCGGATCGGATTCGATGAAAAGGGTCCTTATGAAGGGTAAATAGCAATTGGCATATCACGTTGTGGTTAATGCGTAGGTAAGAAACGTTCTTGCTAGAAACCCATAGCAGCCACGTAAAACATGCAAACAACAATTAGAGGACGTCTAACTTGTTTTTGCAGGGTATGCTATGTGATGTGATATGGCCAAAAAGGATGTGATGAATGATATATGTGATGTATGAGATTGATCATGTTCTTGTAATAGGAATCACGACTTGCATGTCGATGAGTATGACAACCGGCAGGAGCCATAGGAGTTGTCTTTATTTATTTGTGACCTGCGTGTCAACTTAAACGTCATGTAATTACTTTACTTTATTGCTAACCGTTAGCCATAGTAGTAAAAGTAATAGTTGGCGAGGCAACTTCATGAAGACACGATGATGGAGATCATGATGATGGAGATCATGGTGTCATGCCGGTGACGATGATGATCATGGAGCCCCGAAGATGGAGATCAAAAGGAGCAAAGTGATGATGGCCATATCATGTCACTATTTGATTGCATGTGATGTTTATCATGTTTATACATCTTATTTGCTTAGAACGACGGTAGTAAATAAGATGATCCCTTACAACAATTTCAAGAAGTGTTCTCCCCTAACTGTGCACCGTTGCGACAGTTCGTGTTTCGAAGCACCACGTGATGATCGGGTGTTAGATTCTAATGTTCACATACAACGGGTGTAAGACAGATTTACACACGCGAAACACTTAGGGTTAACTTGACGAGCCTAGCATGTACAGACATGGCCTCGGAACACGGAGACCGAAAGGTCGAACATGAGTCGTATAGAAGATACGATCAACATGAAGATGTTCACCGATGATGACTAGTCCGTCTCACGTGATGATCGGACACGGCCTAGTTTGACTCGGATCATGTAATCACTTAGATGACTAGAGGGATGTCTATCTGAGTGGGAGTTCATAAGATGAACTTAATTATCCTGAACATAGTCAAAAGGTTTTTGCAAATTATGTCGTAGCTCACGCTATAGTTCTACTGTTTAGATATGTTCCTAGAGAAAATATAGTTGAAAGTTGATAGTAGCGATTATGCGGACAGTAGAAAGCTTATGTCCTTAATGCACCGCTCAGTGTGCTGAACCCCAAACGTCGTCTGTGGATGTTGCGAACATCGGACATACACGTTTTGATAACTACGTGATAGTTCAGTTAAACAGTTTAGAGTTGAGGCACCAAAGACGTTTTTGAAACATGGCGAAACATATGAGATGTTTTGAGGGCTGAAATTGGGATTTCAGGCTCGTGCCCATGTCAAGAGGTATAAGACCTCCGATGACTTTCTTAACCTGCAAACTAAGGAGAAAGGCTCAATTGTTGAGCTTGTGCTCAGATTGTCTGAGTACAACAATCATTTGAATCGAGTGGGAGTTGATCTTCCAGATAAGACAGTGATGGTTCTCCAAAGTCATTGCCACCAAGCTGTTAGAGCTTCGTGATGAACTATAACATATCAGCGATAGATATGATGATCCTTGAGGTATTCGCGATGTTTGACACCGCGAAAGTAGAAATCAAGAAGGAGCATCAATTGTTGATGGTTGGTGAAACCACTAGTTTCAAGAAAGGCAAGGGCAAGAAGGGATACTTCATGAAACGGCAAATCAGCTGCTGCTCTAGTGAAGAAACCCAAGGTAAAACCCAAACCCGAGACTAAGTGCTTCTGTAATAAGGGGAACAACCACTAGAGCAGAATTACCCTAGATACTTGGTAGATAAGAAGGCTGGCAAGGTCGATAGAAGTATATTGGATATACATTGTGTTAATGTGTACTTTGCTAGTACTCCTAGTAGCACCAGGGTATTAGATACCGGTTCGGTTGCTAAGTGTTAGTAACTCGAAACAAAAGGCTACGAAATAAACGGAGACTAGCTAAAGGTGAGCTGACGATATGTGTTGGAAGTTTTTCCAAGCTTGATATGATCAAGCATCGCACGCTCCCTCTACCAAAGAGATTGGTGTTAAACCTAAATAATTGTTATTTGGTGTTTGCGTTGAGCATATACATGATTGGATTACGTCTATCGCAATACGGTTATTCATTTAAGGAGAATAATGGTTACTCTGTTTATTTGAATAATACCTTCAATGGTCTTACACCTAAAATGAATGGTTTATTAAATCTCGATCGTAGTGATACACATGTTCATGCCAAAAGATAGTAATGATAGTACCACCTACTTGTGGCACTGCCACGTAAGTCATATCGGTATAAAACGCATGAAGAAGCTCCACATGATGGATCTTTGGGCTCACTCGTTTTTGAAAAGTTTGAGACATGCGAACCATGTCTATTGGTGTATATGCATGAAGAAACTCCATGCAAATGGACCGTTTTGACTCACTTGATTTTGAATCACTTGGGACATGCAAATCATACCACATGGGCAAGATGACTGAAAAGCCTCGTTTTTAGTAAGATGGAACAAGATAGCAACTTGTTGGAAGTAACACATTTTGATGTGTGCAGTCCAATGAGTGCTGAGGCATGCAGTGAATATCGTTATGTTCTTACTTCACAGATGATTCGAGTAGATGTTGAGTATATTTACTTGATGAATCACGAGTCTGAATTATTGAAAGGTTCAAGTAATTTCAGTGTGAAGTTGAAAGATCGTCGTGACAAGAGGATAAAAGATCTATGATATGATCATAGAGATGAATATCTGAATCACGAGTTTGGCACAGAATTAAGACATTGTGGAAGTTGTTTCACAACTGATACAGCCTGGAACACCATAGTGTGATGGTGTGTCCGAACATCATAACTGCACCCTATTGGATATGATGCATACCATGATGTCTCTTATCGAGTTACCACTATCGTTCATGGGTTAGGCATTAGAGACAACCACATTCACTTTGAATAGGGCACCACGTAATTCCGATGAGATGACACCGTATGAATTATGGTTTAGAGAAACCTAAGTTGTCGTTTCTTAAAGGTTTGGGGGTGCGACGCTTATGTGAAAAAGTTTCAGGATTAAGCTCGAACCCAAAGCGGATAAAATACATCTTCATAGGACACCCAAAACAGTTGGGTATACCTCCTAATTCAGATCCGAAAACAATATGAATTGTTTCTAGAATCGGGTCCTTTCTCGAGTAAAGGTTTCTCTCGAAAAGTTGAGTGGGAGGATGGTGGAGACTTGATGAGGTTATTGAACCGTCACTTCAACAAGTGTGTAGCAGGGCACAGGAAGTTGTTCCTGTGGCACGTACACCAACTGAAGTGGAAGCTTATGATAGTGATCATGAAACTTCGGATCGAGTCACTACCAAACCTCGTGGGATGACAAGGATGAGTACTACTTCAGAGTGGTACGTAATCCTGTCTTGGAAGTCATGTTGCTAGACAACAATGAACCTACGAGCTATGGAGAAGCGATGGTGGGCCCGGATTCCGATAAATGGCTCAAGGCCATAAAACCCGAGAGAGGATCCATGTATGAAAACAAAGTGTAGACTTTGGAAGAACTACTTGATGGTCGTAAGGCTGTTAGGTACATATGGATTTTGAAAGGAAGACAGACAATGATGGTAAGTGTCACCATTGAGAAAGCTCGACTTGTCGTTAAGATGTTTTTCGACAAGTTCAAGGAGTTGACTACGATGAGACTTTCTCACTCGTAGCGATGCTAAGAGTCTGTTGGAATTATATTATCAATTACTGCATTATTTATGAAATCTTGCAGATAGGATGTCAAAAACATTGTTTCCTCGATGATTCTTGAGGAAAGGTTGTATGTGATACAACCGGAAGGTTTTGTCTATCCTGAAATATGCTAATAAGTATGCAAAGCTCCAGCAATCCTTCTGAGGACTGGAGTGAGCATCTCGGAGTTGGAATGTATGCTTTGATGATGATCAAAGATTTTGGGTGTATACAAAGTTTATGAGAAACTTGTATTTCCAAAGAAGTGAGTGGGAGCACTATAGAATTTCTGATGAGTATATGTTGTTGACATATTAATGATCGGAAATGACGTAGAATTTCTGGAAAGCATAAAGGGTTATTTGGAAAGTATTTTTCAATGGAAAAGCCTGGATTAAGCTGCTTGAGCATTGAGCATCAAGATCTATAAGGATAGATTAAAACGCTTAATGGTACTTTCAAATGAGCACATACCTTGACATGATCTTGAAGGTGTTCAAGATGGATCAGTCAAAGAAGGAGTTCTTACCTGAGTTGTAAGGTATGAAGTTAAGTCTTAAAGCTCGACCATGGCAGAATAGAGAGAAAGGACTAAGGTCGTCCCCTATGCATAAGATGTAGGCTCTACAGTATGCTATGCTGTGTACCGCACCTGAAGTGTGCCTTGCCATGAGTCAGTCAAGGGGTACAAGAGTGATCCAAGAATGGATCACGGGACAGCGGTCAAAGTTATCCTTAGTAACTAGTGGACTAAGGAATTTTCTCGATTATGGAGGTGGTAAAGGGGTTCGTCGTAAAGGGTTACGTCGATGCAAGCTTAACACCTATCCGGATAGCTCTGAGTAGAGATACCGGATACGTATAATGGAGCAACAATTTAGAATAGCTCCAAGTAGAACAGTTATTTGGAATAGCTCCAAATAGAACGTGGTAGCTGCATCTAGGAGATGACATAGAGATTTGTAAAGCACACACGGATCTGAAAGGTTCAGACCCGTTGAATATAACCTCTCTCACAAGCATAACATGATCAAACCCAGAACTCATCGAGTGTTAATCACATGGTAAATGTGAACTAGATTATTGACTCTAGTAAACTCTTTGGGTGTTAGTCACATGGGGATGTGACCTTGAGTGTTAATCACATATCGATGTGAACTAGATTATTGACTCTAGTGCAAGTGGGAGACTGTTGGAAATATGCCCTAGAGGCAATAATAAATTGATTATTATTATATTTCCTTGTTCATGATAATCCTTTATTATCCATGCTAGAATTGTATTGATAGGAAACTCAGATACATGTGTGGATACATAGACAACACCATGTCCCTAGTAAGCCTCTAGTTGACTAGCTCGTTAATCAATAGATGGTTACGGTTTCCTGACCATGGACATTTGATGTCGTTGATAACGGGATCACATCATTAGGAGAATGATGTGATGGACAAGACCTAATCCTAAGCCTAGCACAAGATCATGTAGTTCGTATGCTAAAGCTTTTCTAATGTCAAGTATCATTTCCTTAGACCATGAGATTGTGCAACTCCCGAATACCGTAGGAGTGCTTTGGGTGTGCCAAACATCACAACGTAACTAGGTGGCTATAAAGGTACACTACGGGTATCTCTGAAAGTGTCTGTTGGGTTGGCACGAATCGAGATTGGGATTTTGTCACTCCGTGTAAACGGAGAGGTATCTCTGGGCCCACTCGGTAGGACATCATCATAATGTGCACAATGTGACCAAGGGGTTGATCACGGGAATGATGTGTTACGGAACGAGTAAAGAGACTTGCCGGTAACGAGATTGAACAAGGTATCGGTATACCGACGATCGAATCTCGGGAAAGTACCATACCGCTAGACAAAGGGAATTGTATACGGGATCGATTGAGTCCTTGACATCGTGGTTCATCCGATGAGATCATCGTGGAACATGTGGGAGCCAACATGGGTATCCAGATCCCGCTGTTGGTTATTGACCGGAGAACATCTCGGTCATGTCTGCATGTCTCCCGAACCCGTAGGGTCTACACACTTAAGGTTCGATGACGCTAGGGTTATAAAGGAAGCTTGTATGTGGTTACCGAATGTTGTTCGGAGTCCCGGATGAGATCCCGGACGTCACGAGGAGTTCCGGAATGGTCCGGAGGTAAAGATTTATATATAGGAAGTCCTGTTTCGGCCATCGGGACAAGTTTCGGGGTCATCGGTATTGTACCAGGACCACCGGAAGGGTCCCGGGGGCCCACCGGGTGGGGCCACCTGCCCCGGGGGGCCACATGGGCTGTAGGGGGTGCGCCTTGGCCTACATGGGCCAAGGGCACCAGCCCCAAGAGGCCCATGCGCCTAGGGAACCCTAGAGGGAAGAGTCCTCAAAGGGGAAGGCACCTCCGAGGTGCCTTGGGGAGGATGGACTCCTCCCCCCCTCTTAGCCGCACCCTTTCCTTGGAGGAGGGGGCAAGGCTGCGCCTCCCCCCTCTCCCCTGCCCCTATATATAGTGGAGGGGAGGAAGGGCATCGAGACCTGAGCCCTTGGCGCCTCCCTCCCTCCCGTGACACCTCCTCCTCTCCCGTAGGTGCTTGGCGAAGCCCTGCAGGATTGCCACGCTCCTCCATCACCACCACGCCGTTGTGCTGCTGCTGGATGGAGTCTTCCTCAACCTCTCCCTCTCTCCTTGCTGGATCAAGGCGTGGGAGACATCGTCGAGCTGTACGTGTGTTGAATGCGGAGGTGCCGTCCGTTCGGCACTAGGATCATCGGTGATCTGAATCACGACGAGTACGACTCCATCAACCCCGTTCACTTGAACGCTTCCGCTTAGCGATCTACAAGGGTATGTAGATGCACTCTCCTTTCTACTCGTTGCTGGTTTCTCCATAGATAGATCTTGGTGACGCGTAGGAAAATTTTGAATTTCTGCTACGTTCTCCAACACACACAAGATCATATTGATGCATAGCAACGAGGGGAGAGTGTGATCTACATACCTTGTAGATCGACAACGGAAGCGTTTGGTTGATGTAGTCGTACGCCTCCACGGCTCGACCGATCAAGCACCGAAACTATGGCACCTCCGAGTTCTAGCACACGTTCAGCTCGATGACGATCCCCGGACTCCGATCCAGCAGAGTGTCGGGGAAGAGTTCCGTCAGCACGACGGCATGGTGACGATCTTGATGTACTACTGTCGCAGGGCTTCACCTAAGCACCGCTACAATATTATCGAGGACTATGGTGGAAGGGGGCGCCGCACACGGCTAAGAATAAGATCACGTGGATCAACTTGTGTCTCTCTGGGGTGCCCCTGTCTCCGTATATAAAGGACTAAAGGGGGGGTGCGGCCGGCCTAGGAGAGGCACGCCAGGAGAGTCCTACTCCCTCTGGGAGTAGGATTCCCCCCCAATCCTAGTTGGAATAGGATTCGCGGAGGGGGGAAAAGAGAGAGGGGGGCCGGGCCCCTCTCCTTGTCCTATTCGGACCAAGGGAGGGGAGGGGCGCGCGGACCATCTTGGGCTTCCCCTTCTCTTTTCCACTAAGGCCCACTATGGCCCATATAGCTCCCGGGGGGGGGGGGGTTCCGGTAACCTCCCGGTACTCCGATAAAATCCCGATTTCACCCGGAACACTTCCGATATCCAAACATAGGCTTCCAATATATAAATCTTTATGTCTCGACCATTTCGAGACTCCTCGTCATGTCCGTGATCACATCCAGGACTCCGAACAACCTTCGGTACATCAAAATGCATAAACTCATAATATAACTGTCATCGTAACCTTAAGCGTGCGGACCCTACGGGTGCGAGAACAATGTAGACATGTCTGAGACATGTCTCCGGTCAATAACCAATAGCGGAACCTGGATGCTCATATTGGCTCCTACATATTCTACGAAGATCTTTATCGGTCAGACCGCATAACAACATGCGTTGTTCCCTTTGTCATCGGTATGTTACTTACCCGAGATTCGATCGTCGGTATCTCAATACCTAGTTCAATCTCGTTACCGGCAAGTCTCTTTACTCGTTCTGTAATACATCATCCCGCAACTAACTCATTAGTTGCAATGCTTGCAAGGCTTAAGTGATGTGCATTACCGAGAGGGCCCAGAGATACCTCTCCGACAATCGGAGTGACAAATCCTAATCTCGAAATACGCCAACCCAACATGTACCTTTGGAGACACCTGTAGAGCTCCTTTATAATCACCCAGTTACGTTGTGATGTTTGGTAGCACACAAAGTGTTCCTCCGGCAAACGGGAGTTGCATAATCTCATAGTCATAGGAACATGTATAAGTCATGAAGAAAGCAATAGCAACATACTAAACGATCGGATGCTAAGCTAATGGAATGGGTCATGTCAATCAGATCATTCACTTAATGATGTGATCCCGTTAATCAAATAACAGCTCATTGTTCATGATTAGGAAACATAACCATCTTTGATTAACGAGCTAGTCAAGTAGAGGCATACTAGTGACACTTTGTTTGTCTATGTATTCACACATGTATTATGTTTCCGGTTAATACAATTCTAGCATGAATAATAAACATTTATCATGATATAAGGAAATAAATAATAACTTTATTATTGCCTCTAGGGCATATTTCCTTCAGTCTCCCACTTGCACTAGAGTCAATAATCTAGATTACACAGTAATGATTCTAACACCCATGGAGCCTTGGTGCTGATCATGTTTTGCTCGTGGAAGAGGCTTAGTCAATGGGTCTGCAACATTCAGATCTGTATGTATCTTGCAAATCTCTATGTCTCCCACCTGGACTAGATCCCGGATGGAATTGAAGCGTCTCTTGATGTGCTTGGTTCTCTTGTGAAATCTGGATTCCTTTGCCAAGGCAATTGCACCAGTATTGTCACAAAAGATTTTCATTGGACCCGATGCACTAGGTATGACACCTAGATCGGATATGAACTCCTTCATCCAGACTCCTTCATTTGCTGCTTCCGAAGCAGCTATGTATTCCGCTTCACACGTAGATCCCGCCACGACGCTTTGTTTAGAACTGCACCAACTGACAGCTCCACCGTTTAATGTAAACACGTATCCGGTTTGCGATTTAGAATCGTCCGGATCAGTGTCAAAGCTTGCATCAACGTAACCATTTACGATGAGCTCTTTGTCACCTCCATATACGAGAAACATATCCTTAGTCCTTTTCATGTACTTCAGGATGTTCTTGACCGCTGTCCAGTGATCCACTCCTGGATTACTTTGGTACCTCCCTGCTAGACTTATAGCAAGGCACACATTAGGTCTGGTACACAGCATTGCATACATGATAGAGCCTATGGCTGAAGCATAGGGAACATCTTTCATATTCTCTCTATCTTCTGCAGTGGTCGGGCATTGAGTCTTACTCAACTTCACACCTTGTAACACAGGCAAGAACCCTTTCTTTGCTTGATCCATTTTGAACTTCTTCAAAACTTTGTCAAGGTATGTGCTTTGTGAAAGTCCAATTAAGCGTCTTGATCTATCTCTATAGATCTTAATTCCTAATATGTAAGCAGCTTCACCGAGGTCTTTCATTAAAAAACTCTTATTCAAGTATCCCTTTATGCTATCCAGAAATTCTATATCATTCCCAATTAGTAATATGTCATCTACATATAATATCAGAAATGCTATAGAGCTCCCACTCACTTTCTTGTAAATACAGGCTTCTCCAAAAGTCTGTATAAAACCAAATGCTTTGATCACACTATCAAAGCGTTTATTCCAACTCCGAGAGGCTTGCACCAGTCCATAAATGGATCGCTGGAGCTTGCACACTTTGTTAGCTCCCTTTGGATCGACAAAACCTTCTGGTTGCATCATATACAACTCTTCTTCCAGAAATCCATTCAGGAAAGCAGTTTTGACATCCATCTGCCAAATTTCATAATCATAAAATGCGGCAATTGCTAACATGATTCGGACAGACTTAAGCATCGCTACGGGTGAGAAGGTCTCATCGTAGTCAATCCCTTGAACTTGCCGAAAACCTTTTGCGACAAGTCGAGCTTTGTAGACAGTAATATTACCGTCAGCGTCAGTTTTCTTCTTGAAGATCCATTTATTCTCAATTGCTTGCCGATCATCGGGCAAGTCAACCAAAGTCCATACTTTGTTCTCATACATGGATCCCATCTCAGATTTCATGGCCTCAAGCCATTTTGCGAAATCTGGGCTCACCATCGCTTCTTCATAGTTCGCAGGTTCATCATGATCTAGTAGCATGACTTCCAGAACGGGATTACCATACCACTCTGGCGCGGATCTTACTCTGGTTGATCTACGAGGTTCAGTAGTATCTTGTTCTGAAGTTTCATGATCATCATCATTAGCTTCCTCACTAACTGGTGTAGGTGTCACAGAAACAGTTTTCTATGATGTACTACTTTCCAATAAGGGAGCAGGTACAGTTACCTCGTCAAGTTCTACTTTCCTCCCACTCACTTCTTTCAAGAGAAAATCCTTCTCCAGAAAGTTTCTGAATTTAGCAACAAAAGTCTTGCCTTCGGATCTGTGATAGAAGGTGTATCCAATAGTCTCCTTTGGATATCCTATGAAGACACATTTCTCCGATTTGGGTTCGAGCTTATCAGTTTGAAGCTTTTTCACATAAGCATCGCAGCCCCAAACTTTCAGAAACGACAACTTTGGTTTCTTGCCAAACCACAGTTCATAAGGCGTCGTCTCAACGGATTTTGATGGTGCCCTATTTAACGTGAATGCGGCCGTCTCTAGAGCGTATCCCCAAAATGATAGCGGTAAATCAGTAAGAGACATCATAGATCGCACCATATCTAGTAAAGTACGATTACGATGTTCGGACACACCATTACGCTGTGGTGTTCCGGGTGGCATGAGTTGCGAAACTATTCCACAATTTTTCAAATGTACACCAAACTCGTAACTCAAATATTCTCCTCCACGATCAGATCGTAGAAACTTTATTTTCTTGTTATGATGATTTTCAACTTCACTGTGAAATTCTTTGAACTTTTCAAACATTTCAGACTTATGTTTCATTAAGTAGATATACCCATATCTGTTTAAGTCATCTGTAAAGGTGAGAAAATAACGATATCTGCCATGAGCCTCAATATTCATCGGACCACATACATCTGTATGTATGATTTCCACCAAATCTGTTGCTCTCTCCATAGTACCAGAGAACGGTGTTTTGGTCATCTTGCCCATGAGGCACGGTTCGCAATTACCAAGTGATTCATAATCAAGTGGTTCCAAAAGTCCATCAGTATGGAGTTTCTTCATGCGCTTTACACCGATATGACCTAAACGGCAGTGCCACAAATATGTTGCACTATCATTATCAACTCTGCATCTTTTGGTTTCAACATTATGAATATGTGTGTTACTACTATCGAGATTCAATAAGAATAGACCACTCTTCAAGGGTGCATGACCATAAAAGATATTACTCATATAAATAGAACAACCATTATTCTCTGATTTAAATGAATAACCGTCTCGCATCAAACAAGATCCAGATATAATGTTCATGCTTAACGCTGGCACCAAATAACAATTATTTAGGTCCAATATTAATCCCGAAGGTAGATGTAGAGGTAGGGTGCCGACTGCGATCACATCGACTTTGGAACCGTTTCCCACGCGCATCGTCACCTCGTCCTTAGCCTATCTTTGCTTAATCCGTAGTCCCTGTTTCGAGTTGCAAATATTAGCAACAGAACCAGTATCAAATACCCAGGTGCTACTGCGAGCATTAGTAAGGTACACATCAATAACATGTATATCACATATACCTTTGTTCACCTTGCCATCCTTCTTATCCGCCAAATACTTGGGGCAGTTCCGCTTCCAGTGACCAGTCTGCTTGCAGTAGAAGCACTCAGTTTCAGGCTTAGGTCCAGGTTTGGGTTTCTTCTCTTGAGTAGCAACTTGCTTGCTGTTCTTTTTGAAGTTTCCCTTCTTCTTCCCTTTGCCCTTTTTCTTGAAACTAGTGGTCTTGTTGACCATCAACACTTGATGCTCCTTCTTGATTTCTACCTCCGTAGCTTTCAGCATCGCGAAGAGCTCGGGAATAGTCTTATTCATCCCTTGCATATTATAGTTCATCACGAAGCTCTTGTAGCTTGGTGGCAGTGATTGGAGAATTCTGTCAATGATGCAATCATCTGGAAGATTAACTCCCAATTGAATCAAGTGATTATTATACCCAGACATTTTGAGTATATGCTCACTAACAGAACTGTTCTCCTCCATCTTACAGCTATAGAACTTATTGGAGACTTCATATCTCTCAATCCGGGCATTTGCTTGAAATATTAACTTCAACTCCTGGAACATCTCATATGCTCCATGATGTTCAAAACGTTGTTGAAGTCCCGATTCTAAGCCGTAAAGCATGGCACACTGAACTATTGAGTAGTCATCAGCTTTGCTCTGCCAGACGTTCATAACATCCGGCGTTGCTCCAGCAGCAGGCCTGGCACCTAGCGGTGCTTCCAGGACATAATTCTTCTGTGCAGCAATGAGGATAATCCTCAAGTTATGGACCCAGTCCGTGTAATTGCTACCATCATCTTTCAACTTTGCTTTCTCAAGGAACGCATTAAAATTCAACGGAACAACAGCACGAGCCATCTATCTATAATCAAGCATAAACAAGCAAGATACTTATCAGGTACTAAGTTTCATGATAAATTTAAGTTTAGTTAATTTACTTAAAGAACTCCCACTTAGATAGACATCCCTCTAATCATCTAAGTGATTACGTGATCCAAATCAACTAAACCATGTCCGATCATCACGTGAGATGGAGTAGTTTCATTGGTGAACATCACTATGTTGATCATATCTACTATATGATTCACGCTCGACCTTTCGGTCTCCGTGTTCCGAGGCCATATCTGTATATGCTTGACTCGTCAAGTATAACCT
Organism: Triticum dicoccoides; assembly: GCF_002162155.2. Lineage (NCBI taxonomy): Eukaryota > Viridiplantae > Streptophyta > Magnoliopsida > Poales > Poaceae > Triticum > Triticum dicoccoides. The sequence goes on from NC_041388.1 coordinate 53,512,635, forward strand.
GAGTATTCCGTGTGTGCAACTGTTTTGCACCCGTTGTATTTGAACGTAGAGCCTATCACACCCGATCATCACGTGGTGTCTCAGCACGAAGAACTTTCGCAACGGTGCATACTCAGGGAGAACACTTCTTGATAATTAGTGAGAGATCATCTTATAATGCTACCGTCAATCAAAGCAAGATAAGATGCATAAAAGATAAACATTACATGCAATCAATATAAGTGATATGATATGGCCATCATCATCTTGTGCTTGTGATCTCCATCTCCGAAGCACCGTCGTGATCGCCATCGTCACCGGCGTGACACCTTGATCTCCATCGTAGCATCGTTGTCGTCTCGCCAAGCTTGTGCTTCCACGACTATCGCTACCGCTTAGTGATAAAGTAAAGCATTACATCGCGATTGCATTGCATACAATAAAGCGACAACCATATGGCTCCTGCCAGTTGCCGATAACTCGGTTACAAAACATGATCATCTCATACAATAAAATTCAGCATCATGTCTTGACCATATCACATCACAACATGCCCTGCAAAAACAAGTCAGACGTCCTCTACTTTGTTGTTGCAAGTTTTACGTGGCTGCTACGGGCTTAAGCAAGAACTAATCTTACCTATGCATCAAAACCACAACGATAGTTTGTCAAGTTGGTGCTGTTTTAACCTTCGCAAGGACCGGGCGTAGCCACACTTGGTTCAACTAAAGTTGGAGAAACTGTCACCCGCAAGCCACCTCTGTGCAAAGCACGTCGGGAGAACCGGTCTCGCGTAAGCGTACGCGTAATGTCGGTCTGGGCCGCTTAGTCCAACAATACCGCCGAACCAAAGTATGACATGCTGGTAAGCAGTATGACTTATATCGCCCACAACTCACTTGTGTTCTACTCGTGCATATAACATCAACATATAAAACCTAGGCTCTGATACCACTGTTGGGGAACGTAGTAATTTCAAAATTTTCCTACGCACACGCAAGATCATATTGATGCATAGCAACGAGGGGAGAGTGTGATCTACATACCTTGTAGATTGACAACGGAAGCGTTTGGTTGATGTAGTCGTACGCCTCCACAACTCGACCGATCAAGCACCGAAACTATGGCACCTCCGAGTTCTAGCACACGTTCAGCTCGATGACGATCCCCGGACTCCGATCCAGCAGAGTGTCGGGGAAGAGTTCCGTCAGCACGACGGCATGGTGACGATCTTGATGTACTACTATCGAGGGCTTTGCCTAAGCACCGCTACAATATTATCGAGGACTATGGTGGAAGGGGGCGCCGCACACGGCTAAGAATAAGATCACGTGGATCAACTTGTGTCTCTCTGGGGTGCCCCTGCCTCCGTATATAAAGGACTAGGGGGGGTGCGGCCGACCTAGGAGAGGCGCGCCAGGAGAGTCCTACTCCCTCTGGGAGTAGGATCCCCCCCCCCCAATCCTAGTTGGAATAGGATTCGCGGAGGGGGGAAAAGAGAGAGGGGGGCCGGCCCCCTCTCCTTGTCCTATTCGGACCAAGGGAGGGGAGGGGAGCGCGGCCCATCTTGGGCTGCCCCTTCTCTTTTCCACTAAGGCCCACTATGGCCCATATAGCTCCCGGGGGGGGGGGGTTCCGGCAACCTCCCGGTACTCCGGTAAAATCCCGATTTCACCCGGAACACTTCCGATATCCAAACATAGGCTTCCAATATATAAATCTTTATGTCTCGACCATTTCGAGACTCCTCGTCATGTCCGTGATCACATCCGGGACTCCGAACAACCTTCCGTACATCAAAATGCATAAACTCATAATATAACTGTCATCGTAACCTTAAGCGTGCGGACCCTACGGGTTCGAGAACAATGTAGATATGACCGAGACATGTCTCCGGTCAATATCCAATAGCGGAACCTGGATGCTCATATTGGCTCCTACATATTCTACGAAGATCTTTATCGGTCAGACCGCATAACAACATACGTTGTTCCCTTTGTCATTGGTATGTTACTTACCCGAGATTCGATCGTCGGTATCTCAATACCTAGTTCAATCTCGTTACCGGCAAGTCTCTTTACTCGTTCTGTAATACATCATCCCGCAACTAACTCATTAGTTGTAATGCTTGCAAGGCTTAAGTGATGTGCATTACCGAGAGGGCCCAGAGATACCTCTCCGACAGTCGGAGTGACAAATCCTAATCTCGAAATACGCCAACCCAACATGTACCTTTGGAGACACCTGTAGAGCTCCTTTATAATCACCCAGTTACGTTGTGATGTTTGGTAGCACACAAAGTGTTCCTCCGGCAAACGGGAGTTGCATAATCTCATAGTCATAGGAACATGTATAAGTCATGAAGAAAGCAATAACAACATACTAAACGATCGGGTGCTAAGCTAATGGAATGGGTCATGTCAATCAGATCATTCACTTAATGATGTGATCCCGTTAATCAAATAACAACTCATTGTTCATGGTTAGGAAACATAACCATCTTTGATTAACGAGCTAGTCAAGTAGAGGCATACTAGTGACACTTTGTTTGTCTATGTATTCACACATGTATTATGTTTCCGGTTAATACAATTCTAGCATGAATAATAAACATTTATCATGATATAAGGAAATAAATAATAACTTTATTATTGCCTCTAGGGCATATTTCCTTCATGCCTTTCTTAAACTTAGTGGTTTATTCACCATCAACACTTGATGTTCCTTTTTGATCTCCACCTCCGCTGATTTCAGCATTGAATATACCTCAAGAATGGTCTTTTCCATCCCCTGCATATTGAAGTTCATCACAAAGCTCTTGTAGCTCGGTGGAAGCGACTGAAGGATTCTGTCAATGACCGCGTCATCCGGGAGATTAACTCCCAGCTGAGTCAAGCGGTTGTGCAACCCAGACATTTTGAGTATGTGCTCACTGACAGAACTATTTTCCTCCATCTTATAACTGAAGAACTTGTCGGAGACTTCATATCTCTCGACCCGGCATGAGCTTGGAAAACCATTTTCAGCTCTTTGAACATCTCATATGCTCTGTGTTGCTCAAAACGCTTTTGGAGCCCCGGTTCTAAGCTGTAAAGCATGCCGCACTGAACGAGGGAGTAATCATCAGCACACTGCTGCCAAACGTTCATAATGTCTTGGTTCTCTGGGATGGGTGCGTTACCTAGCGGTGCTTCTAGGACATGATCTTTCTTGGCAGCTATGAGGATGATCCTCAGGTTCCGGACCCAGTCCGTATAGTTGCTGCCATCATCTTTCAGCTTGGTTTTCTCTAGGAACGCGTTGAACTTGAGGGCAACATTAGCGTAGGACATTTGATCTACAAGACATATTGTAAAGATTTTAGACTAAATTCATGATAATTAAGTTCATCTAATCAAATTATTCAATGAACTCCCACTTAGATAGACATCCCTCTAGTCATCTAAGTGAAACATGATCCGAGTCAACTAGGCCGTGTCCGATCATCACGTGAGACGGACTAGTCAACATTGGTGAACATCTTCATGTTGATCGTATCTTCTATACGACTCATGCTTGACCTTTCGGTCTTCCGTGTTCCGAGGCCATGTCTGTACATGCTAGGCTCGTCAAGTCAACCTAAGTGTATTGCGTGTGTAAATCTGGCTTACACCCGTTGTATTCGAATGTTAGAATCTATCACACTTGATCATCACGTGGTGCTTCGAAACAACGAACCTTTGCAACAATGCATAGTTAGGGGGAACACTTTCTTGAAATTATTACGAGGGATCATTTTATTTAAGCTACTGTCGTTCTAAGCAAATAAGATGTAAAACATGATAAACATCACATGCAATCAAATAGTGACATGATATGGCCAATATCACTTTGCTCCTCATGATCTCCATCTTCGGTGCGCCATGATCATCGTCGTCACCGGCATGACACCATGATCTTCATCATCATGATCTCCATCATCGTGTCTTCATGAAGTTGTCTCGTCATGTATTATTTCTACTACTATGGCTAACGGTTTAGCAATAAAGTAAAGTAATTACATGACGTTATATATTGACACGCATGTCATAAATAAATTAAGATAACTCCTATGGCTCCTGCCGGTTGTCATACTCATCGACATGCAAGTCATGATTCCTATTACAAGAACATGATCAATCTCATACATCACATATATCATTCATCAAATCCTTTTGGCCATATCACATCACACGGCACATGCTGCAAAAACAAGTTAGACGTCCTCTAGTTGTTGTTGCAATTTTTTTACGTGGCTGCTATTGGTTTCTTAGCAAGAACGTTTCTTACCTATGCCAAAACCACAACTTGATATGCCAATTTCTATTTACCCTTCATAAGGACCCTTTTCATCGAATCCGATCCGACTAAAGTGGGAGAGACAGACACCCGCTAGCCACCTTATGCAACTAGTGCATGTCAGTCGGTGGAACCAGTCTCACGTAAGCGTACGTGTAAGGTCGGTCTGGGCCGCTTCATCCCATGATGCCGCCGAATCAAGATAAGACTAGTAACGGTAAGTAAATTGACAAAATCAACGCCCACAACAACTTGTGTTCTACTCGTGCATAGAAACTACGCATAGACCTGGCTCATGATGCCACTGTTGGGGAACCTAGCAGAATTTAAAATTTTCTATGCATCACCAAGATCAATCTATGGAGTTATCTAGCAACAAGGGAAAGGGGAGTGCATCTACATACCCTTGTAGATCGCGAGCGGAAGCGTTCAAGAGAACGGGGTTGATGGAGTCGTACTCGTCGTGATCCAAATCACCGATGACCGAGCGCCGAACGGACGGCACCTCCGCGTTCAACACACGTACGGTTGGGGAAGACGTCTCCTCCTTCTTGATACAGCAAGGGGGAAGGAGAGGTTGATGGAGATCCAGCAGCACGACGGCGTGGTGGTGGAAGCAGTGGTGATCTCGCCAGGGCTTCGCCAAGCTCGGCGAGAGGGAGAGGTGTCACGAGAGGGAGAGGGAGGCGCCAGGGGCTAGGGTGCGCAGCCCTCCCTCCCCCTCTTTATATAGGGGTCCAGGGGGGCGCCGGCCCCTCTAGATCCCATCTAGATGGGGGGGGGCAAGGGGGGTGGCTTGCCCCCCAAGCCAAGTGGGGCGCCCCCATCCCTAGGGGTTCCAACCCTAGGCGCAGGGGGAGGCCTAAGGGGGGCGCACCAGCCCATCAGGGGCTGGTTCCCCTCCCACTTCAGCCCATGGGGCCCTCCGGAATAGGTGGCCCCACCCGATGGACCCCCGGGACCCTTCCGGTGGTCCCGGTACAATACCGGTGACCCCCGAAACTTTCCCGGTGACCGAAACTGGACTTCTTATATACAATTCTTCACCTCCGGACCATTCCGGAACTCCTCGTGACATCCGGGATCTCATCCGGGACTCCGAACAACTTTCGGGTTACCGCATACTAATATCTCAACAACCCTAGCGGCACCGAACCTTAAGTGTGTAGACCCTACGGGTTCGGGAGACACGCAGACATGACCGAGACGACTCTCTGGTCAATAACCAACAGCGGGATCTGGATACCCATGTTGGCTCCTACATGCTCCTCGATGATCTCATCGGATGAACCACGATGTCGAGGATTCAATCAATCCTGTATACAATTCCCTTTGTTAATCGGTACGTTACTCGCCCGAGACTCGATCGTCGGTATCCCAATACCTCGTTCAATCTCGTTACCGGCAAGTCACTTTACTCGTACCGTAATGCATGATCCCGTGATCAACCACTTGGTCACATTGAGCTCATTATGATGATGCATTACCGAGTGGGCCTAGAGATACCTCTCCGTCATACGGAGTGACAAATCCCAGTCTCGATTCGTGCCAACCCAACAAACATTTTCGGAGATACCCGTAGTGCACCTTTATAGTCACCCAGTTAGGTTGTGATGTTTGGCACACCCAAAGCACTCCTACGGTATCCGGGAGTTGCACAATCTCATGGTCCAAGGAAATGATACTTGACATTCGGAAAAGCTCTAGCAAATGAACTACACGATCTTTGAGCTATGCTTAGGATTGGGTCTTGTCCATCACATCATTCTCCTAATGATGTGATCCCGTTATCAATGACATCTAATGTCCATAGTCAGGAAACCATGACTATCTTTTGATCAACGAGCTAGTCAACTAGAGGCTCACTAGGGACGTGTTGTGGTCTATGTATTCACACATATATTACGATTTCCGGATAACACAATTATAGCATGAACAATAGACAATTATCATGAACAAGGAAATATAATAATAACCATTTTATTATTGCCTCTAGGGCATATTTCCAACAAAAAGTGCATGATAAAGTGTCCTGAAGAACCACCAATTGTTGAAGTGAAATACACAAGAGAAGGAGCATTTACATCCAGGGTAACTCTATGTTACACAATAATAATTGAGCATATACGTCTATAAGTTGAAGGGTAACAGACCTCAAGATGCCATTTCCTCTCAGCCTTATACATCTTCCTTCCAATATTCATCTATTTTTGAGCTGCTGCCTTTGATTTTGTTTTTTTGACGCATCCTGCCAAAAGAAAATGGACCGAAATTTCAAAGATGAATTGAAAAAGATGAACATAATTGAGTAGAGATGGATGATGGCAAATGATGAGCAGCACATTAGCTTCTCTTCTTGGCCTAAACTATACGGACACAAAGCATCTGCCCTGGCATAGCTAATTAACCCAGCCACAGGCCGCATCCCATCACACGACACTATGCATACACACATTTATATATTCCCAAAAATTCTTTTGCTTAAGTTGAGAGGAACAAGTTTGAGATTATCGGTAGTACACCCACCATACCAAGTTCTGAACTGAACCTCTTGGCGTTCAAAAGTTCAGAAATTGAACCTCTTTTGTAGTTCTCCACGTGCGCTGGTTTGTCGGGGCGGCGTTGAACCGACACTCGTGGCGGACATGAACGGCCTGGGGCAGCCGAGGTGAACAGCCTACGCATTGAGGTGGCGGGGCGCGTTGCCGGGAGGAGTGGGCGCGTAGCCGGCAGGAGGCTCGGGCGGCGGCGGGGCGCTGGGTGGCCGAGCGGCGGCGGGGCGC
>NC_041388.1:53520534-53539572 GCF_002162155.2 Triticum dicoccoides
GGCGGCGGGGCGTTGGGTGGCAGGGCGACGGCGGGGCGCGGGATGGCCGGGAGGCGGTGGGGCGCGGGATGGCCGGTGGGAAGTGAGTTTTGCCGATAAGAGGGAGGGGACGAGGTGGTGGGGTGGCCGGGTGGGCTTTTGCATGCGGACTGAAGTTTCTCCGGATAGGGAATTTGCATATCACTTCTTATAGAGCCCGATGGTAACAGAATAATATTTTGTTACTAGTAACAGAATAGCCGGGTGTTGCCAGACAAAACCGTAGGGTTGGTGACGGCGGCGGACTGGTAGAAGTTGGGCTAACGCAAGGTTTGGACGGGAAAGGTATCTTAGTTGCGTCCCCTTTTTTTGTTTCCCTTTTTCTCTTTCACATTTTTTCTGCTTTAGTTTTGATCTTTCCTTTTTTCCATTTTCCATTTTTTATTTTTAGTTATTTCCGAGTTGTTTTTTTTTGCAGTTTTTATTTTTATTTTTATTTTCCCATTTCTTTTTCTCTATTTATTTTTTGTTTAATAAAATACAAATATTTTTGAAAAATACACCTTTTTAAAAAATGAATCTTTTTCAAAATACGTGAAAAGTTTTTAAAAATCACACACACGTCTTCTTAAAATCGTTCAACATTCTTTTAATACACGAGATTTTTTGAAAGTGCGTCAAATCTTTTGAAAATTGCATACATAGTTTTTTTAAATATGCAAACATCGTTTAAAGCACATGCACACCTTTTAAATTATTTTAATACTTTTTGAAAATACATGAATGTTTTAAAAAAGCATATGAACACTTTTACGAAAAGTATGATTATTTTATTTTATTTACATGCGCATTTATTATAACAATATGAGTTTTTTTACTTATTTCTTATTAATTTAGTTATATTATAGTCCTATATTATTAGATTGTACATTTTCAACAATAAATTCTACTGCAACAAAAGACCAATGTGAAATTGACCACACTGTCTTCGGCCCATTAAGCAGGGAATAGCAGCGCCCCAGCGCAGCGTCTGGTCTCTGGGCGCCGCCCTGCCCCCACGACCACCTCCACGGCACCCCTGTTCCCGCGACCGCCGCCACCGCCGCCGCCTGACACCACTCTCCAGTGCCCCGCCTCCACGTCGCCGCTGTTCTCCGGCCTCACCCTCAGGCCCGCCGCCTCCCCCCGGTTCCCCGATCCGAGCAGACTGCACGCCTCGTTCCTCACCTCGGCCGTGCTCAGCTGCTGCCTCCGCCACCAATGGCCGCCGCCGCGTCGGCGAGACAGGTCACCAGGAGGAACTTCCCGGAGGCTCTGCGGGAGCTGGCGGCTCACGTGAAGGAGTGCGATTACGTGGCTATCGCGGCGCTGAAGACGGGCGCCCCCACCGGGTGGCGACGCGCGCTGCCGGTCGACACGGCGGAGACGGCGTACCTCAAGGCCAAATTCGCCTCCGAGTCCTTCCAGCCTCTCCACATATCCGTCTGCCCGTTCCGCTTGGGCTCCGCCTCCGGCTCCGACGTTGTCGCCTACCCGTAAGCAGCCCTTTCGCTCATATTCCTCCGCAAGAAGCACCACCAACAAGTAGGATTTGCGGCGTGGTGCTCTGTCAAACATCTTGTGCGGACTGAAGTCAGTCGTAAGATAGTGTAGCTAGTATGTTGGAGCGGTGGCCCATCAGGCTATGTCTTGTGTGCTCGTTGAGGCATTTCGTTGAACACCTTGTGTGCATAAACGAAACTTTGCTACTCCTGTTCTGAGGAAATGTCAAGATGGGATCAGGTTGGTATGTAGGTGGACCTTTTTACGCTGATCATGTTTAGCAAATACGCTGGTAAGAAAGGGCGGCACAAGCACCGTGCTGATGGGTTTGAGTGTGTCGGTGGTTCCCTGTCTGCATCAAGCAGGGTGGCATATGCTTCTGTTCACACGGAGGATGCCGGGGCAACGGTCCTGGGAATATGCAAGTCGGGGCATGCCAGTGTGGAGTGGCAGCGGCTACCTCTGTGCTGCAACATGACTGGCCTCCCGGTGTGACGGTCTAAGGTGGAATTCATCCCACCATTTGGTAGCGCCGCTCAGGACTGCCATGGAGTTCTAACTGGCGTGACTATGGAAAGATCTATCATGAAGATGGTGACTGAAACACCACTTCATGTCTGGGATGAAACCCTTGTTCTGGCCTTTATTTATTGATTGGGCTTAGTAGCAATGAAGTTGTGTCGTTACCTTGTTCAAGGTGTTGTCTCATTGCCGATGCTGGTCTTCAGTGTTTGGTTTCGGCAACCTGGATCAAATACTTTTCCTGACTGTCTCCGGCCGGACGTGCCAACGATGGCGCGTGGGTGTTTATCCATTCTTGACGGCGCTGTTGCGGAAGAAGTGGACTTAATCGTAGGTGTTAAATTCATATCTTGTGATGTTTCTACCGTAGTTGTCTATGTCTTGTACTCCTTTTGTTGATGTCTTTGGCCTTGCTGCCTTGCATCAATTTCAATAAAGATGGTTGTGTGCATAACAATGATGTAGAGGTCGGAGGTTTTAACACCCTGTTCGAAAAAAGGGAGTTACCAAAATCCTCCTGTGAATCAAGGAGCTGGATCGTTGGTAATAAAATGAAGCATACTTTTCCTTGCATAAAAACGAAGAAAATCATACTTTCCAAACTAGCAAGCAACTGACAGGGACATGAAATATCTCACAGAAATGACATATGAAAGAGCAATAAAGCTGCTTGAAAAATCTCAGGATTGCCTGCCAAACCTGCTTTCAGTTTTGTCATACTAAATTCTGTTGCTCGCGCTGCTACCCCAAAGAATATTCTTTGGTCGATGTTCTGTCATGTGTAATGACTATATCTTATGACTGTAGGACTAAAATCTCCATTTATTATGGATCATCTGAGTTATTGCTTGTAAATGTCTGTTTAATTTTACACTTTGGGTTCATTTAATTAATCCAGGTTTCATCCTTTTGAGGATTATGCTTGCTCTGTTTCTGTGCTCCAGTCTATTGATTTCTGTCATCATTACTGATGCTCCTGTCGGTCTTTTGGTTGTACAGGTACAATTTCCACTTGTTTCCCAGAGATGAACTACAGCTTGGAATGCCTTCTTATAGTTTCTCCTGCCAATCATCTTACTTTTCATCGATGGCCCGTGATGGTTTTGATTTTAATATGTGCATTTATGATGGTGAGTCCTACATCATGCACCCAAACAAATGGCAAATTTGGTTATTTGATAGAGGGCTTAATTTTTATATTGGCAGGTATATCTTACCTATCAAGGGTGCAAGAATCCTTGGCTAGGCAAAAGACTTTCACCCCTCATCTTCAGCAGCCATCTCCATCAGCAAGTGCATCCGTTGCTGATTCAGTTTTTACAACTAGAATTAAGTCAAGAATTCAGCATTGGCGTAAAGGATGTGCAGAACCCAGCAAAACAGCTGATGGTAGGGCACTTTCGATAAATAATACTAAGGCTACTCTGTATTATTTAGATAGTTAGATATCTCCTAACATGAAGTCTTACCGTGCAGGATCTTTAGTTAGTTCTCTAAGAAAACTAATCATGGGCAGTGAATCATATGGTTCAAGGCCCAGTATGACCATCGATGTTTGCAGTGATCGCCAAGTTCAACTTGTTTTGGAGGTGTGGTTTCTCTACTTTACATTTCATGTTTTTTCCCAAATTCTTTTTGTCATTTTCTTAACACTATTAGACTCTTTTTTTTTACGAATGTGACACTATTAGACTCCTCCAAGGAAAAACATAATATATTCACTTTCTCACGCTCTTTAGTATTTTTACTGTTGTTTTGGCTACAAGAGCTAGGTGTTGTGATAAAGAACTGACAAATGTGGAATAGATGACATGCTTTTAGCAGGGTCTGATTTGTATGTGCTCACCCGTAGGGCGCAATCTGTATAAAATTTAACTCCAAATCATTGATGATGTTGAGCTATACTGCAGACAGTAAATGGTACCTCTGGTGATCTTGTACCTCTTGTTGTTCCGGATAAAGGTGGGGTGCCTAGGGCTGTGCGTGTGATCTTTACTAGTTCTGCAGAGGATAAAAATCTTCTCCTGGTTTGTATCCCTAAAACTTGGCAACACCATTTAAATGTAACTAAATGGCGTAATCTTAATCTGGTTTCTTTTTTTCTTCTTTGGGAACTCTTTTTTTTCAGATGGACATCCAAAAATTGGAAGATGAGCAGAATTTGAAGTTTCGCGGATTTCGGGAAGTTATTGATCTAGTAGCATCTTCAGAGAAACCAATCATATCATACAATTGCTTGAATGGTATGTTGATGCATCACTAATTTTTTATCGACCTGTCATTTCTAAAATAGTATAACTTATTTTTTTCTTCTCAGACCTAACAATGATGCACACACAATTTATTGCGCCTCTTCCGCCGAACCTGCATGAATTTATGTGTTCTTCGAGGCTGGTTTTCTCTAGTGTTGTTGATATTGGCCACTTGTGGCGAGAAATTAGCCCTTTGAGAAAAGCGAAGAATATACAAGCAGCTCTGAGTTACTTACAGAGACAGTACTTTGTGCCAATGGAAATAGAAATACCACTGCAAGGTACAGTTCCAGCTAACTTAATTAACACACCATGTTGCTAATAAACTATGGAGTTTCTCCTTGCTCATCATATTTTAGAAAATGGAGTATATTATTTGTAACTAGTAGTAGGTGTGAGCCTTAAATTGTTGCATACATCATTTTAATGCTTTCTTAGCGGCATTTTGAATTGAACTCCCGTTCTCTCTTTCTCGGTTTGCACAGATGGTACCAAGGGTGTCACAAAAAGTGGAGAAAATGTTCTGAGAATAACAAAATTATTTGCTAAGCTAAGCAAGTTACTTAAAATCACTCCCAATTGTCAATCTCAGTCTGGTGAGCAGCATTACACAGTTGAAGATCACCGTAACATTCTTTATCCCGGTTGCATGGTGGAAGAATCTGATGGTGTTGACTGCACTAATGAGCCAGATACCACAAGGACAGCGAGCACCCAGAGTGTTGTTTTCTTGTGGGGCTTTAGGGAGACATCTGCAGAAGAGCTGAGATCCCGCCTTGCAAGATTGCATCATGTCTTCTCAAAGGATTTTGATCTAAGATTGTTGGACAAGACATGCTCAGCTTTGATATTTCGTAGTTCTGATACTGCAAGTGAATTACTAAGAGACATAAGCTTGGAGAGTCCCTCACTAAATAATTTCTTCTCAGAAGGTCTGAAAGCTGCAGGTTTTTATGTCTACAGGAAGGCTTGCAGTTTAGGGCTTTGGGATTCAGATTTAGCTGAGGCCCTGGAGGGCGTTTCATTGGAGCCAGCCACTTCAACAATTTCTGAGCGTGGTAGCTCTGAGATATACTGGAATAGTTCATTGAAGCTGGATCTAAAGGAGTATCTGGAATGCTAGAACATCATGTAGCCTTCTGCTCAGGTAATCTTAAATTAGTGAGTGCACACCTCTAGATAGCATTCGTAGCAGGCAAGTAAAATCAAGAAAGGAAGGGGAAGCTTGCTTCTTTGAACTATTTCTCCCTGGACATAAGTTTCACTCTAGGTGAAATGTTATTTTGGTTTGCCTCAGAAATCACCATGTGCATATTTGAGCCGAGCATCTGGACCTGATCTACGAGTCAGCATTTCCTGGGATTTCAGTTAGTTTCCATCTTTCATCTCGCTGTGATGGTAACTTGACAAATCAGTGACACCTGAGGGTGGGTCTATGCAATAGGGTAGAATAACGGCATGGTTTCAGCCCAAATTTTTAGCCGGGCCTTGAAATTGTAGGTACATCCATTTCAAGGAGAATTATGTTCACTATTTTTTCATTACTAGTCTTTCTTAAAAAAAAGATACTGAAAGGGCATCTTATATATTATAATTATCAAGAAAGATAATAGCTAGTACAATGGAAAGACAATGAAAAATAAAGCGACCAGTAAAAAATAAAATTACATCAATGACTCTGTCTATCTCCTGACTTGCTGCTAAATTAGTTATCTTTTACATGTCAATCTGAACCGTTCATTGCTATTATTTGTTGTTGCTTAATCTAAGCCGTTCCCTTTCTTCTGCCTTAATAACAATTCCCTTATTTTAGAAGATATATATATGGATAGATGTTATATTCCAGAGACAATTCATCTCTGTAGTTGTGTGGTATTCAGCTCTCACTTTCTAATCCGCTAAATCCAAGTTCCCTCCTGCCCAGCGATCCTGGCACACCCTACATACCCAAGCCGGAAAATGCTGACTCAACGCACAATGAGTGCCCCCTCCATAGCGATCATCTCAACGCATGGGCCACAAACGGAGTACCCTGACACGGAAACTAGACAGTCTCACTGCAGCCCACACACTCTTTGGGCCATTGTGCTTAGGAGTTTACTCTTCATGGGAGTAGCCATTATCGTCACTCAAGTCCAGTACACTTCTTCATCTAGAGTCAATATCGCCGCTTCCGACCGGAATGTTTTTGTTTTGTTGATAAAGAGAGCCCCCTCTCTGATTTCTATTAACAGAAGCCACAGTGTCTTACAAACCACGAGGAACTAAAGCGAAACTGGCACACAGAACAGCAGCAAAAGACATGATGCGCAAACCCACATGGTGCAGAACTGGGCTATCCCCATCTGCCCATCAGGATCGCAGGGAACTGGGACTACGCCACCCTACACGCGGCCGGAATGGATGTGGATTGCTTTCCTCTTAGGCTGAGCAGATCAGCATCTTCTATTGCAGCTGAAGTGCTCACGCAAATCGAATCCGCTCCTCTTGTTGAAGGGGGATTCCCTCATCTTTCGCACCTTCTTCGCAGGAGAAGGTGCACTGCAGTTGCTGCCTCTTTTGCTTGGCTCGTTCCTTCTTTTCTTTCCCCTTTTCTGCTGTCCTTCTGCATTCTCAGTTTCCGTGCCTGCAAAAGTGGTTACGCCATCAGCTTAATCTTCTGTAAGAGATGGATATTTCATGTGCACAAACACACAGCATTGTACATGGGCATTACCACTACGTTCTGGAGAGGGAGCCATCAAGATTATAAGCAAGCAGACGATGTTTTAGTTCGAATGCTTCGTCCTCGTCATCTGTCACCGGTGCACTTGCCTATGAAATTTTTTATTAGTAAAGAGCAACATGTACTGCCTTAGTCCTCTCTAACTTAAGAACTTTATCACTTGTGTTACTCTGTACCTTCTGAGATTTGACAAGAGTGTTCCAACTCTGTTCCTTGAGTAGTGCTGCTTTCTTCCGCACCTGTTCTTCAGCTTCAAATTTGGCATCAATCACCTGTATCAAAATCAGCAAGTGAGAAGCGGTGAAACACATTACATCAGGCAAAACATTTGAGAGAAACACTGCTTAATTACATCCAATTCCTTTTCAAGAGCAGCAAGGTCTCTCAGCCAAAGAGTCTCTGGAGTTGTTTTGCAGAGACTCTCAACTTTGTCCTCTAAATTCTTGTGCAGTGCGATGAGCTCCTGTATCTTCTCCGGAGTCAAGGTACCATCTGTCATTGCGAAAAGATACTCATATTCACTCGCATTAACTCCTGCTGCAGCTTCATCTACTGCTGTAGCTCCTACAGCAACCGGCTCGGCCGTAATTTTTTCCTCTGGGAAAGGCTCATACCCCTTCTGCTTAAGCTCCAGGAATAGCTCTGCCCTCTTCCTGTTATTGACTATGATGTCCCCAGAAATAACAGCAAGAATAAACCTCACTTTGTTCTTAGGCATCAACAACTCTTTTCTGATATTATCTAACATTACTTCCTGCACAACATAAATCAGTTAATGTGGCAGTTTGCATTTCGACAACACCATCGCAAAGGAAAAGGTTAACATGTACTCCCTCCGTCACAAATATAAGATATTTTGAATATTTCAATATGGAATACATCTAAAACGTGTCTATATACATCCGATTCAGAAAAATAGTTAAAACATCTTCTATTTGTGAACAGAGGAGTACCTTTCTTCTGCCATAGAATTTGAGCCTCAGTTTGAAGAAATCTTTAAGTACTGAAAAGGTAACACTATTTCAGATTCAAATCCACAAGAAGAGAAGGGGTTTGTAGTTGTGTCCATATTAGATAGAGATACTCACTGTCCTCTGGGGTGTCATATTTTCGAATCTTCCCATCCGAGTCAAGCAATTGCATGTTTGTTGTTTCTACTCTGCTTGTCAACTTGAATTTCTTCTCGAGGCCTTCTTGCTTAGCTATATTCATGTTTTGCTGACTCAAGATAACATCAAACTCCACATTTGCATCATCATCATCACATTGCGACGATATTCCCTATAAATTGGTTGCGGTCGAATAAAGTCAAATCATCTGAAACCCAGAGAAGGAACTATTTGTATGACTATTACCTACCTCTAGAAATGGTGGTTCCTTGTCCTCATCATGCCACCAAGGGCACATGGTTTCAAGGAACTCCTGGTAATCGGCAGTCCAGCAGCGGATGGGAAGCTCCGTAATTTTAAGCATGGTGTCATCAACTTCCTCTATAACACCAGTGATGGTATATGTGACACCAGCTTCCTTTGAACTTGTTTCCTTCAAAGAGCCCTGTCAGGTTATGAGCAGAAAATTTGCATGAAAAATCAATGTTGAATTAAGGAGCCAAATTTGCATTAGAAAAATGTGTCAGGACTAGCTGACCTTGAACCCCCTGTACCAAGGGTCCATTGGTACAACAGTCTCGTCATTAAGCAACCGTTTTAGATTAGCGATAATGTCTCTTGGATTATAGTTTGGGACATAGCTGTTTGACCCATTGTCAATGCCAGTTCCATTGACCAAAACCATGGGAATGATTGGCACATACCTGAAGAAAAGACGGCATGTTTTAGGCATACAAAAATCAATCCATTTTGCAATCATGCAGGATGAGTGCTAATTCGAAGAGAGCATTACCAACTGGGTTCAATCGACTTTCCATCTTCATTCAAATAGTCGAGAAGAACATCATCGTCCTTGGAAAAAATTAAACGGGTGATAGGTGCTAATCTGGTGAAGATATCAGCGGCATCAGCAGCATCTTCGCCCCCTAGGCACCTGGTACCGAACTGGCCGCGGGGCTCCAAAAGACTGACATTGTTGCTGCCAACAAAATCTTGAGCCATTCCTATGATTATGCCTGCCAGACTCTGATCGCCATGGTGGTATGCTGCGTGTTCCGACACATAAGCAGCCAAGTGCGACACCTGTAGCCAACGAAGGCGCAACGAATTCAGGAATATATGCCATGATTGATGACTCCAAATGCGCGAATTCAACAACTCTTTTCTACCACAAAATAAATTCACGAACACTTTGGCACGCACACACCTTAGTTTCTTCAATCAAGTTCCTCTTGAACGAGCAGAATAGAACCTTCCTTTGCCCTGGTTTAAGGCCGTCCACCATTGAAGAAGGTATTGACCGTTCGAGGTCTGCCTCTGCCATCGGGAAAGGGGCCGAGGTATGCCAAGGATCGCGCGAACTCCGGCGAGTGGGAAGAGGCTGTTTCCGGCCGGTCCCGGCTTGGCCGCCTTTAGATGAAGAGCCGGAGGTGGAGTGCTTGACGTCCGTGGCGACGGCTGGCGGTGAGCGCGGTGGTCGTGAGGACTCTCTATTTTAGAATCCAGAGTCGAGCGCGGTGGCAGTGTTCGTTTCCATTCCAGGACGTCCATTGACTCCATTCCATTCCAGGATACGCCGTTAGGACGGATGGCAACAAATCTGTCCCCATTTCTAATGAGAAATTTCTTTTATTTGACATTGTCTTAAAATCTGGTTCTTTATTTGACACTGGAAAAGTTTTTCTTCCCTATTTGACACTAGTCCTAAATTTTATTCTCTATATGACACTTTCGTCCATTTTAAACATAAATGACACCTGAAAAGACGATTTTGTCCCTCATACGGTATGTGTGTGCGCGTGTGTGCTGTTGCGTGTGTGTGCACGCGCACATGTGCTGCTGCTGCATGTGTGTGTACATGTGTGCCGCTGCGTGTGTTTGCTACTGCGTGTGTATATGCGCGTGTGTGTGTGCTGTTGCGTGCCTATGTGCTGCCTGCGTGTGTGCTGCTGCTGCGTGTGCATGTGTGTGCGTGTGTGTGTGTGCGCGCGCGTGCATGTGTGTTGCTGCGTGTGTGTGTGCACGTGCGCGTGCGTGTTGTTGCGTGTGTGCGCGCGTGTGTGTTGGTGCATGTGTATGTATTGCTGCGTGTGTGCTTCTGCCTTCGCACTGGTGCTGTGTGCGTGTGCTATTGCCTTCCCCACACATACCACATGAGGGGCAAAAGAGTCTTTTCAAGTGTCATTTAGACTCAAAATGAACGAAAATGTCATATAGAAAATAAAATTTAAAACTTGTGTCAAATAAGAAAGAACTTTTTTTAATATCAAATAAGGAAGCAGATTTTAAGGTAGTGTCAAATAAGGAATTTTCTCATTTCTAATCTTGCGAGCCCAAATAGTAAGGAACGTGTGAGTGTAAAACATGGTGCTACGATAAGCCTGAAGAACGATGCGGTTTACATTCAGTTAACGAAGGGCTGAGATCGCTCCAAGTCACCTCATCATAATCCATGGTCGTGATGCGCCATGACAAACCAGTTACTATTTACGGTTAAGTAGTTGTCTTAGACGTTTTACATCAGCTTTTTATTTACCCAAATGATAAGTGCTACTCGTGTGGCATGAAACACTTAGGCCCTAATGTTTTTTTACAACTAAATTGCCATTAGAAAAGAAAAAACAAACTAAAAAAAGTTGAACTTGCCATCTGAAAAGAAAGTTTCCATGGTTGACAACTAAAGTTATCATTCTCACGTCACTAAACTTGTCATAAAAGACGATCGGAGTTGGCATGTGTTTGTGCCACACGTAAAACCAGGCATGGACAGCCCAACCCGAGCCTGGGCTGGGGCTTTGCTTTGCAGTCTGGAAGATAGTTCGGGTCGGGCTCAGGCTTCTATTTTCCTGTATTTTGGACCGGGCTTTCGGGCTTCGGTCCGGGCTTGCACGTGCGCATACTAAAGAACAACATTCAGGCCGGGCTCGGGCTTGAAAACAGGGAGTATTTCGGGCTTTGGGCTGGGCTCAGGCTTAAGAAATGAAGGCCGGGCTTTTATAAACCCGGCCCGGCCCACCATTTTCTCGGGTTCACACGTGTGCTTATCAAGATCCCATACTTAAGCTTCTCTCTCTCAAGTTTGATTCTCAAAACTCAAAAGACAGGTAAACCCTATGTGCTTGTTTCGTGGCCTGCGTCGTATTTTTGCCATCTGTGGCTCATCTTGGACACGCTGAGCAACTATAGACTGAAAACCATATTGTGCACATGGTTTGGTAGCATGCATTTCATGTCGGCTGTTTGGTAGCCTGCATTATGCTTCAGGGTGAGCAGATGCAAATCACATCTGTTTGGCCATGTGGATTGTGTTGTTCTGCTCACCCCTTTCAAATTTGATGAACTAATGCAACACACTTCACAACAACACCAGACATATCAAGTAGAAACACAATTAACAATACCCCTACACAAGTTGATCTTCGAGCTGGCTCTTGCCTATTGAAAGTATGGATTCTCATAAATGTACCACGCAATTACACAGTGCACACTACCACACAATTAACATTACATTTGTTTTAAGACAACAGGGCATGGGGTGCCCCCGCACAATCCCAGGGTGGGTTGTGCTGATCCTAGGCAAAATATACAGATCATAGCAAAAAAGATAGCAATCCAGACAGGAGCAAGTGTACGAGTCAGGTCACCTTGGTAGTAGTGCGATTGGTGCACCTGAGCCGACAAATGATGGAGGTGCCGATGGTGTAGATCTCCACATTGAAGCCGAGACCCAACATCTTGAGGATGAGTAGGTCGCCGGGGATGATCTTGTACTTGTTGCAGGAGTAGTTCCAGCCACTCGCCACCACCATCTCCCCCTGAAAGATTTGCACATGAACCCATAACTCGCACCACTTGTTTGCACACAGTCTGATGACATGTGGAGGTTTCAGGATGAGCCAGTGCTTCATCACGGTTCAGAAGGCCTTGGGAATTACCAGCATGGCAATGTCCTCGGCGTCCTTGATTTGCATGTAGAACATGAGTGGATCCTTGCTCCCTCCTCATGGCTAAGCCTTGGCATGCGGCCAATCCGCACAGGCTTGCTCATCTCAGCGATCTTGCCCGGCACAACCGCCCTCTTGACACAGCGGTTCATCGAGATGGTGTCCTCGGCATCCTTCGTGCCAACAACGACATGGACCCGTTGACCAGCGGTGTTCCACTCCATCTTCACAGCCTTGTCAGTTTAATGGACCACAATAAGTAATCAACGCAATGCCATGATGCAATGATCATAGCAATGCCCAACTACAACTTCATGATCAGTGCACCGTCGTGCATCATGGCAGTTGGAGTTGGGCATTGCTGTGATGCACCATTTAGCCTTGCTATTCAGGAAGCTATACCCATGTTACAATTGGAGTATTCACTAGAAGACCAATGGCTCCATGACACCAGTACAACGTGATGCTTTGTTATGGGTATTCACCGGAAGTAAGGATGGCAATTTTACCCGCGGGTACCGTACCCGCATGGGCAGAGTATGGGTACACTTTTATATATACCCATGGGTAGTACCCATACCCTACCTGTTAAGTCATGGGTAGGGTACGAGTATAGCCTTGTACCCGCGGGTATACCCATACCCTACCCGTTTGTGAATTAATGTGAATTTATCGTTAATTAGTCATTAATTTGCCATATGACTCGTCTACTACTATTGACTTCAGAGTATGTTGTGGTTTCTAAATTTTGATATTGGTCATTTACTCATCTACTTGTTATTGACTCATCTACTTGGTCATTTACTCAATGAGCGTAAAATTGTGAACAACTTGTGGACTATTTGTTCTACCCTTAAGTACCCAATGGGTACGGGTACCCGCCGGGTATGGGTATGGGTAAAGTTTCATACTCATGGGTACGGGTATGGGTAGAATTTTGTAACCACTAACTAAACGGGTATGGGTATGGTATTGCTCTACCTGCCCATACCCTACCCATTGCCATCCTTAACCGGAAGCTATAGCCAAACTGTTGGTGAGATAGAGAAGTTTGCTTCGACCTACCACACAAGGACGATCTTTGATGCAATGAGCGACTTGGTCTTCGGGACAATGTTGATGAGGCATGGGCAGCGCAATGCACATGGCACAATCAAGAATCTATGTACTTTACTTAAAGTAGATCATCAAGTATGCCTAGTTCTCGGAAAAGAAGAGTATGTCTATTTCTGTTATTTCTTTAAATATATCTAGCATCAGTGTGGTGCTTGGGACGTCGGTCGGATAATGATACTGAAGATTCTCCTTTTTTCACTTAAAAACTAGTAGAACAAGAGCATTTAGGTGAGAATTTAAATTATAACAATTTAGAGGTTGATGATGCGGATGGCTCGAGGGGGAAACAGGATAGGGTTCAAACACTTGACATTTTCAATTGGTGTCCATGGGTCGGCTTCAGATCCAAGGGTTCTACAAAATGTACTTAACCATGGTTTTGAAGTACCTCCTGGTAAATTTTATCTTGTAGATGTTGGCTATATACAAGCACGCCACAATTTCTTGCTCCACATCGTAGTTACTAGATATCAGTTACAAGAACAAGGACTCGTCAGAAGCCCAAAGATGATCAGGAACTATTCAACCTTTGTAATTCACAACTTTGAAATTATAGTCAGAGGACTATTGGTATGCTGAAAAATATTCCTATACTAAAAGTTGTTTCATGTTGCATGTATGCAACATTTCACATCACTCGGTTCACAAAAAGATTGCATATCTGTTGCTGCTTGTGTTATTCATAATTTCACACGACTGCATAATGGAGAGATGTCCTAGCCCAACAATGCTCCTTGGGCATTCATCTACAAAGGATTGTTGCTGTAACAAACACAGACCACAACTATCATGGAGATATTCATGCATTTAATTACTCCAGAGAAGTCAGAAATCAAAAGGAGATGTTATAGCAGATATGGGTTCTCAGAAAATGTAATATGAGATGCAAGTTCATTACCATTAGTTGAAACATTATTTGTTGATTTAAATTATTTTCTCACGCTTTGACATGATATATGAATCGTACATATGAAGCCACAACAATGAAAGTTCCGCCATCTAGGTACTACCAAAATAGATATTTGTCATCTGGGTCACTACGTCTGATTAAACAGACCAAAGGTATTGCTACCTACTGAATAAAAGCTTCACTAATGCGTGACCGCAATTGGCTGAGCACAATCTCCCTTTTAACCCAAGCTAACCGAAGAACATATGTAGAGAAGGATAATAAAACTTCCCTATTCTTCTTACTTTTGAAGATATCTGCTGCCACTAAAATATCACCTACTTGCAGACCTTGTAACTTTTCGATTGTTGTGATACACTTGGTAATGTTGCATGGATCCTCCAGCTTCCTCTCCTCAATTGCAGCAAACCGATCAATTTCTTCCCGCTTCAGTTTTAGGTATCTCTCAAGGAACACATCATCATGGTCACGTTTCTTGGTTTCTCTATGATGTACTCCATGTATCTCTGAAAATATTTGGGTGGGTCTTGGTGGGGCCTGCATATGTTGCATAGGAGTAGATGAATGTGGGAGAGGATCCAGATTGGCTTCCTTGCTTAGTTTGTACTCGGCCAAAGAAAGGAGTTTGCCGACAACACCAACGCTAGCGACTGCAATTGTAAGAAGTGAACATTATCATTAGTGGTGCAGCCTCAATAGACAAATCAAGGATGATACCAAAATTATCTAATCACATACCCCTCCCAAGGAAATATTCGCAGAGCTCACACTTGGACCCAAAGCTTCTCTGAGGAGTGATCAAGGTCTCTTTGGTTGGTGAATCAAAGGCAGGGTCTTCAATGAGAGCATTAATAAATACCCATAGGTAGCCCTTCGCAGTATCCAGTTTCATGTTAGCGCACTTGTTTGTCCTGTTCACAATGCCCGTCAAATAGTTGGCGATTTGGTCTGCAAGGTAGTCAACATGAGTTCCACCTCTTATGGTCGCAATTCCATTTACAAAACTGATATGCAACCCAAACAAATGTCTGAGGTATACCTGAAACAACACACTACAACATAGTTGTGCAGGAAACTTGCCACTAACCTTCTGAAATTGGCCTTCACTTGGACTCACACACACCTCCCAGTGATCATTTACCTTCAGATAGATTCTAAAAGAAAAACAAATTTGGATGATCAGAAAAAGTACTTGCCATACACTAGCAGAAAACAGGGCTTTGGTTCGAGCCTGCCAAGCCCATTAATCCCGGTTCACTCAAGAACCGGGACCCATGGGGGGCATACGTCCCGGTTCGTGCGCCCAGGGGCCCGGCCGGGCCTCGGGAGGAATTTGTCCCGGTTTATGTGGACCCATTTATCCTGGTTCTAGGCACGAACCGGGACCAATGGGCCTCGATCCTGGCCCACAACCATTGGTCCCGGTTCGTGCCTAGAACCGAGATAGAAGGGGGGCCTTTAGTCCGCTTCCAGCCACGAACTGGGACAAATGAGTTGCCTATATATACCCCCTCGCCGGCCAGCAAAGCAGTCCACACTGCTCTGTTGTTTTGGCCGGTGAGGGAAGGGCATTTGGGTGCTCTAGCTCACCTCCTATGCACATGAGGTGTTCGATGAA
This sequence comes from Triticum dicoccoides, assembly GCF_002162155.2. Classification (NCBI taxonomy): domain Eukaryota; kingdom Viridiplantae; phylum Streptophyta; class Magnoliopsida; order Poales; family Poaceae; genus Triticum; species Triticum dicoccoides. Next base: position 53,536,252 of record NC_041388.1, read on the forward strand.
ATGCCCGAGCCACGCTAGTTAAGTTTTCTCCTCTCAAAGCTCGACCTCCGAGCTTCATTTTTCCCGAGATTTGTCTAGGTTTAGCGGTCCGTCATGCCCCGTCCCTGTCTTCACCACCGTCGATCGCCCGTGCCGATCTCGTCGCTGGCACCACCGTGGTGAGCATCTTGTTCTTATCTTCTTTCTGATTTTTTACTTTAGATAGATACTTGTCTGATTTTCTTACTTTTGACACACATAATTATATATAATGCACGCAGATGAACCGGCAATGGATGTATGGTAACAGACACACCTCCGAGTACATTAAGGGCATGCATAATTTTCTCGAAGTGGCTGAGGCAAACAAGCAGAATGGTTTTATATGTTGTCCATGCCCTATATGTGGGAATACAAAGTCTTACTCTAACCGGAAAATCCTTCACACCCACATGCTTTATAAAAGTTTCATACCACACTATAATGTTTGGACGAAGCACGGAGAAATAGGGGTTATGATGGAAGACAACGAAGAAGAAGAGGACGATGACAACTATGTGCCCCCTGAATACAGTGATGCTGCAACGGGGGGAGCTGCTGAAGATCAAGAGGAACCAGACGATGTGCCCGATGATGCTGCAATGGGGGAAGCTGCTGAAGATCAAGAGGAACCAGACGATGTGCCCGATGATGATGATCTTCGCCGGGTCATTGTCGATGCAAGGACGCAATGCGAAAGTCAAAAGGAGAAGCTGAAGTTTGATCGCATGTTAGAGGATCACAAAAAAGGGTTGTACCCCAATTGCGAAGATGGCAACACAAATCTCGGTACCGTATTGGAATTGCTGCAGTGGAAGGCAGAGAATGTTGTGCCCGACAAAGGATTTGAGAAGCTACTGAAAATATTGAAGAAGAAGCTTCCAAAGGATAACGAATTGCCCGATAGTACGTACGCAACAAAGAAGGTCGTTTGCACTCTAGGATTGGAGGTGCAGAAGATACATGCATACCCTAATGAATGCATCCTCTACCGCGGTGCGTACGAGGATTTGAATGCATGCCCGGTATGCGGTGCATTGCGGTATAAGATCAGACGGGATGACCCTGGTGATGTTATCAGCGAGCCTCGCAGGAAGAGGGTTCATGCGAAGGTGATGTGGTATGCTCCTATAATACCATGGTTGAAACGGCTGTTCAGAAACGAAGAGCATGCCAAGTTGATGCGATGACACAGTGAGGACCGTAAGAAAGACGGGAAGGTGAGAGCACCCGCTGACGGGTCGCGGTGGAGAAAAATTGAGAGAGAGTACTGGGCTGAGTTTGCACATGACCCAAGGAACATATGGTTTGGTTTAAGCACGGATGGCATTAATCCTTTCGGGGAGCAGAGTAGCAATCACAACACCTGGCCCGTGACTCTATGTATGTATAACCTTCTTCCTTGGATGTGCATGAAGCGGAAGTTCATTATGATGCCAGTTCTCATCCAAGGCCCTAAGCAACCCGACAACGACATTGATGTGTACCTAAGGCCATTAGTTGAAGAACTTTTATAGCTGTGGAATGGAAACGGTGTACGTGCATGGGATGAGCACAAACAAGAGGAATTTAACCTCCACACGTTGCTATTTGTAACCATCAACGATTGGCCCGCTCTCAGTAACCTTTCATGATAGACAAACAAGGGATACCACGCATGCACGCACTGTTTAGCTGACACCGAAAGTATATACCTGGACAAATGCAGGAAGAATGTGTACCTGGGCCATCGTCGATTTCTTCCGACCAACCATCAATGTCGAAATAAAGGCAAGCATTTCAAAGGCGAGGCAGATCACCGAAAGAAGCCCGCCATGCGTACCGGTGATCACGTACTTGCTATGGTCAATGATTTACACGTAATCTTTGGAAAGGGTCCCGACGGACTAGCTGTTCCGAATGACGATGAGGGACGTGCACCCATGTGGAAGAAGAAATCTATATTTTGGGACCTACCCTACTGGAAAGACCTAGAGGTCCGCTCTTCGATCGATGTGATGCACGTGATGAAGAATCTTTGCATGAACCTGCTAGGCTTCTTGGGCGTGTATGGGAAGACAAAAGATATAGCTGAGGCACGAGAGGACCTGCAACGTTTGCACAAAAAAGAGGAAAAATAAATAAGAAGAAGGAAAAGGAGGAAGAAAGGAATAGAGGAGAAGAATTTTCTTCTTTTTTTTCCGATCTTCTCTATTAATCCTTTCTTCTTCTCCTTTTTTTTCTTCTTCCGGACACCGCGGAGGTGGTTAATTAGTAGTTGAACTAGTTAAACTAGTTTATTTATAATAAATGCTTAATTAGTAGTTGAACTAGTTGATTTAATAAAACTACTTTATTTATAGTAAGTGCTTAATTAGTAGTTGAACTAGTTGATTTAATAAAACTACTTTATTTTACTATATATAGAAGTAGTTTATTTTTAGTAAGTACTACTTTATTTTATTTATAGTAAGTGCTTAGTAGTTGAACTAGCTAGTTGATTTAATAAAACTACTTTATTTTACTATAGAAGTAGTTTATTTTTAGCAAGAAAATTAATAGAAATAGTTTATTTTTTTAGTTCAAGCAATTATTCCCGCATCGGCGTCGACGATGCCTATCCCGCATCCTCGTCGTCGACTCGGCGGAGGTGGACGGCTTGATCAGAGGGGCCATGTCCGGGACTAGGCTCTGCCGGGCTGGTATTGGGAGGTGCTACCTTCCGGGGGGCGTAGGTTGGTGAGGAGCCAGCCCGCCGTTGACCCGATCCTTGTTTGGTGGCGGTCGCGTGGGCCAGCGACGGTGCCGAGGCTTCCGGACATCACGGAGGTGGTAAGTCACCGTGTCAGCGAGGAGGACGGGCACGTCCGTCGCTACATGGTTGCGTTGGAGGGAAGGTTCGACAATACCTGGTAGGTTCTTCAGGGATCTCACTGGACCTATGATCCTGTGATGGTTCCTTCTCTTTGGGTGTCCACCGCCCGCGCCGATACCCGTTGGGCGCTACGGTTCTAGCTGTATTAGCGATGCTATATGTATGATAGTATTCGAGGAGTATTAGTGATAATATTCGACGATGTACGGAAGCAAGAGATGATGTAGTTTTGCTTATAATTGAATGCATGCTAATTTGAATACTACTTTATTTTACGATTTGGTTTTGCTTATTGAATGCTCAAATTGGAAAAGTACTCCTAATTTGAATGCTAAAACTGGAGAGCACTATGCAAGGCGTATGCATTTGATTACTTGATAGCTTATAGGGTTTTTGTTTTTACAGAAATCTAGGAGCCCCATCCATCATCCGCGCCGTCGTCCCCATCA
>NC_041388.1:53539788-53587033 GCF_002162155.2 Triticum dicoccoides
GGGGAACGTAGTAATTTCAAAAAAAATCCTACGCACACGCAAGATCATGGTGATGCATAGCAACGAGAGGGGAGAGTGTGTCCACGTACCCTCGTAGACCGAAAGTGGAAGCGTTAGCACAACGCGGTTGATGTAGTCGTACGTCTTCACGATCCGACCGATTTAGTACCAAACGCACGGCATCTCCGAGTTCTGCACACGTTCAACTCGATGACGTCCCTCGAACTCCGATCCAGCCAAGCTTTGAGGGGGAGTTCCGTCAGCACGACGGCGTGGTGACGATGTTGATGTTCTACCGTCGCAGGGCTTCGCCTAAGCACCGCTACGATATTATCGAGGTGGACTATGGTGGAGAGGGGCACCGCACACGGCTAAGAGATCCAAGGGATCAATTGTTGTCTCTATGGGATGCCCCTGGCCACGTATATAAAGGAGTGGAGGAGGGGAGAGGGCCGGCCCCTATGGCGCGCCCTGGAGGAGTCCTCCCACCGGGAGTAGGATTCCTCCCCTTCCAAGTAGTAGGAGTAGGAGACAAGGAAGGAGGGGCGCCGCCCCTCCCCCTAGTCCAATTCAGACTAGTGATTGGGGGGGGGGCGCCTCTCTCTCTCTCCCCTAAAGCCCAATAAGGCCCATATACTTCTTCCCCCGTATTCCCGTAACTCCCCGGTACTCCGAAAAATACCCAAACCACTCGGAACCTTTCCGATGTCCGAATATAGTCGTCCAATATATTGATCTTTATGTCTCGACCATTTCGAGACTCCTCGTCATGTCCCCGATCTCATCCGGGACTCCGAACTACCTTCGATACATCCAAACACACAAACTCATAATATAACCATCATCGAACTTTAAGCGTGCGGACCCTACGGGTTCGAGAACTATGTAGACATGACCGAGACACGTCTTCGTTCAATAACCAATAGCGGAACCTGGATGCTCATATTGGCTCCTACATATTCTATGAAGATCTTTATCGGTCAAACCACATAACAACATACGTTGTTCCCTTTGTCACCGGTATGTTACTTGCCCGAGATTCGATCGTCGTATCTCAATACCTAGTTCAATCTCGTTACCGGCAAGTCTCTTTACTTGTTCCGTAATACATCATCCCGTAACTAACTCATTAGTTGCAATGCTTGCAAGGCTTAAGTTATGTGTATTACCGAGTGGACCCAGAGATACCTCTCCGACAATCAGAGTGACAAATCCTAATCTCGAAATACGCCAACCCAATAAGTACCTTCGGAGACACCTGTAGAGCACCTTTATAATCACCCAGTTACGTTGTGATGTTTGGTAGCACACAAAGTGTTCTTCCGGTAAACGGGAGTTTCATAATCTCATAGTCATAGGAACATGTATAAGTCATGAAGAAAGCAATAGCAACATACTAACGATCAAGTGCTAAGCTAACGGAACGGGTCAAGTCAATCACATCATTCTCCTAATGATGTGATCCCGTTAATCAAATGAAAACTCATGTCTATGGTTAGGAAACTTAACCATCTTTGATTAACGAGCTAGTCAAGTAGAGGCATACTAGTGACACTATGTTTGTCTATGTATTCACACATGTATTATGTTTCCGGTTAATACAATTCTAGCATGAATAATAAACATTTATCATAAAATAAGGAAATAAATAATAACTTTATTATTGCCTCTAGGGCATATTTCCTTTAGTCTCCCACTTGCACTAGAGTGAATAATCTAGTTCACATCGCCATGTGATTTAACATCAATAGTTCACATCACCATGTGATCAACACCCAAAGGGTTTACTAGAGTCAATAATCTAGTTCACATCGCTATGTGATTAACACCCAAAGAATACTAATGTGTGATCATGTTTTGCTTGTGAGAGAAGTTTAGTCTACGGGTCTGCCACATTCAGATCCGCATGTATTTTGCAAATTTCTATGTCAACAATGCTCTGCACAGAGCTACTCTAGCTAATTGCTCCCACTTTCAAAATGTATCCAGATTGAGACTTAGAGTCATCTGGATCAGTGTCAAAATTTGCATCGACGTAACCCTTTACGACGATCCTTTAGTCACCTCCATAATCGAGAAACATATCCGTATTCCACTAAGGATAATTCTGACCGTTGTCCAGTGATCTACTCCTAGATCACTATTTGTACTCCCTTGCTAAACTCAGTGTAGGGTTTACAAGTGTTGGGTAACGTAGTAATTTCAAAATTTTCCTATGCACACACAGGATCATGGTGATGCATAGCAACAAGAGGGGAGAGTGTGTCCACGTACCCTCCTAGACCGAAAGCGGAAGCGTTAGCACAACGCGGTTGATGTAGTCGTACGTCTTCACGATCAGACGGATCCAAGTACCGAACATACGGCACCTCCGAGTTCAGCACACGTTCATCTCGATGACGTCCCACGAACTCCGATCCAGCAGATCTTCGAGGGAGAGTTCCGTCAGCACGACGGCATGATGACGACGATGATGATGCTACCGACGCAGGGCTTCGCCTAAGCACCGCTATGATATGATCGAGGTGGATTATGGTGGAGGGGGGCACCGCACACGGCTGGGAGAGATCAACATATCAACTTGTGTGTCTAGAGGTGCCCCTTGCCCTCATATATAAAGGAGGGAGGGAGAGGCCGGCCCTAGAAGGGGCGCGCCAAGTGTGGGGGGTCCTACTAGGAATCCCAAGTCCTAGTAGGATTCCCCTTTCCTTTCCGGAGTAGGAGAGAAGGAAAGAGGGGGGGAGGGAAAAGGAAAAGGGGGCTGCACCCCTTGTCCAATTCGGACCAGAGGGGGGGGGGGCTCCTTCCTTTTGGTCTCTCTCCTCTATTCCCGTATGGCCCAATAAGGCCCAATACTTCTCCCGGTGAATTCCTGTAACTCCCCAGTACTCCAAAAATACTCAAATCACTCGGAACCTTTTCGATGTCCGAATATAGTCGTCCAATATAATGATCTTTACATCTCTACCATTTCGAGACTCCTCATCATGTCCCCGATCTCATCTGGGACTCCGAACTACCTTTGGTACATCAAATCACATAAACTCTTAATACAATCGTCATCGAAACTTTAAGCGTGCGGACCCTACGGGTTCGAGAACTATGTAGACATGACCGAGACACGTCTCCGGCCAATAACCAATAGCGTAACCTGAATGCTCATATTGGCTCCCACATATTCTATGAAGCTCTTTATCGGTCAAACCGCATAACAACATACGTTGTTCCTTTTGTCATCGGTATGTTACTTGCCCGAGATTCGATCGTCGGTATCTCAATACCTAGTTCAATCTCGTTACTGGCAAGTCTCTTTACTCGTTCCATAATACATCATCCCGTAACTAACTCATTAGTTACAATGCTTGCAAGGCTTATAGTGATGTGTATTACCGAGTGGGCCCAGAGATACCTCTCTGACAATCGGAGTGACAAATCCTAATCTCGAAATACGCCAACCCAACAAGTACCTTTGGAGACACCTGTAGAGCACCTTTATAATCACCCAGTTACGTTGTGACGTTTGGTAGCACACAAAGTGTTCTTCCAGTAAACGAGAGTTGCATAATCTCATAGTCATAGGAACATGTATAAGTCATGAAGAAAGCAATAGCAACATACTAAATGATCAAGTGCTAAGGTAACGGAATGGGTCAAGTCAATCACATCATTCTCCTAATGATGTGATCCCATTAATCAAATGACAACTCATGTCCATGGCTAGGAAACTCAACCATCTTCGATTAACGAGCTAGTCAAGTAGAGGCATATTAGTGACACTCTGTTTGTCTATGTATTCACACATGTATTATGTTTCCGGTTAATACAATTCTAGCATGAATAATAAACATTTATCATGAAATAAGGAAATAAATAATAACTTTGTTATTGCCTCTAGAGCATATTTCCTTCAGTCTCCCACTTGCACTAGAGTCAATAATCTAGTTCACATCGCCATGTGATTTAACACCAATAGTTCACATCACCATGTGATTAACACCCTTAGTTCACATCTCCATGTGATTAACACCCATAGTTCACATTGTCATGTCACCAACACCCAAAGGGTTTACTAGAGTCAATAATCTAGTTCACATCGCTATGTGATTAAGACCCTAAGAGTACTAAGGTGTGATCATGTTTTGCTTGTGAGAGAAGTTTTGTCTACGGGTCTGCCACATTCAGATCCGTATGTATTTTGGAAATTTCTATGTCAACAATGCTCTGCACGGAGCTACTCTAGATAATTGCTCCCACTTTCAATCTGTATCTAGATCGAGACTTAGAGTCATCCAGATCGGTGTCAAAGCTTGAATCGACGTAACTCTTTACGACGGACCTTTTGTCACCTCCATAATCGAGAAACATATCCTTATTCCACTAAGGATAATTTTGATCGCTGTCCAGTGATCTACTCCTAGATCACTATTGTACTCCCTTGCCAAAAACAGTGTAGGGTATACAATAGATCTGATACACAGCATGGCATACTTTATAGAACCTATGGCTGAGGCATAAGGAATGACTTTCATTCTCTTTCTATCTTCTGCCGTGGTTGGGCTTTGAGTCTTACTCAACTTCACACCTTGCAACACAAGCAAGAACCCTTTCTTTGTTTGATCCATTTTGAACTTCTTTAAAACTTTGTCAAGGTATGTGCTTTGTAAAAGTCCAATTAAGCGTCTCGATCTATCTCTATAGATCTTGATGCCCAATATATAAGCGGCTTCACCGAGGTATTTCATTGAAAAACTCTTATTCAAATATCCTTTTATGCTATCCAGAAATTCTATATCATTTCCAATCAACAATATGTCATCCACATATAATATCAGAAATGCTATAGAGCTCCCACTCAATTTCTTGTAAATACAGGCTTCTCCAAAAGTCTGTATAAAACCATATGCTTTGATCACACTATCAAAACGTTTATTCCAACTCTGAGAGGCTTGCACTAGTCCATAAATGGATCGCTGGAGCTTGCACACTTTGTTAGCTCCCTTTGGATCGACAAAACCTTCCGGTTGCATCGTATACAACTCTTCTTCCAGAAATCCATTCATGAATGCAGTTTTGACATCCATTTGCCAAATTTCATAATCATAAAATGCAGCAATTGCTAACATGATTCAGACAGACTTAAGCATCGCTACGAGTGAGAAAATCTCATCATAGTCAACACCTTGAACTTTGTCAAAAACCTTTTTCGACAAGTCTAGCTTTGTAGATAGTAACACTACTATCAGCGTCTGTCTTCTTCTTGAAGATCCATTTATTTTCTATGGCTTGCCGATCATCGGGCAAGTCAACCAAAGTCCATACTTTCTTCTCATACATGGATCCCATCTCAGATTTCATGGCCTCAAGCTTTCGCGGAATCTGGGCTCATCATCGCTTCCTCATAGTTCGTAGGTTTGTCATGGTCAAGTAACATGAACTCCAGAATAGGATTACCGTACCACTCTGGTGCGGAACATACTCTGGTTGACCTACGAGGTTCGGTAGTAACTTGATCCGAAGCTTTCATGATCATCATCATTAACTTCCTCACTAATTGGTGTAAGCATCACTAGAATTGATTTTAGTGATGAACTACTTTCCAATTCGGGAAAAGGTACAATTACCTTATCAAGTTCTACTTTCCTCCCACTCACTTCTTTCGAGAGAAACTCCTTCTCTAGAAAGGATCCATTCTTAGCAACGAATGTCTTGCCTTCGGATCTGTGATAGAAGGTGTACCCAACTTTCTCCTTTGGGTATTCTATGAAGACACATTTCTCCGATTTGGGTTTGAGCTTACCAGGATGAAAAAAAATTCACATAAGCATCGCAACCCCAAACTTTAAGAAACAACAATTTTGGTTTGTTGCCAAACCACAGTTTATATGGTGTCGTCTCAACAGATTTAGATGGTGCCCTATTTAACGTGAATGCAGCTCTCTCTAATACATAACCCCAAAATGATAGTGGTAAATTGGAAAGAGACATCATAGATTGCACCATATCTAACGGTTACGATGTTCGGACACACCATTACACTGTGGTGTTCTGGGTGGCGTGAGTTGCGAAACTATTCCACATTGTTTCAAATGAAGACTAAACTCGCAACTCAAATATTCTCCTCCATGATCAGATCATAGAAACTTTATTTTCTTGTTACGATGATTTTCCACTTCACTCTGAAATTCTTTGAACTTTTCAAATGTTTCAGACTTATGTTTCTTCAAGTAGATATACCCATATCTGCTCAAATTATCTATGAAGGTCAGGAAATAACGATACCCGCTGAGGGAGTCCTGGATTAGGGGGTGTTCGGATAGCCGGACTATACCTTCAGTCGGACTCCTGGACTATGAAGATACAAGATTGAAGACTCCGTCCCGTGTCCGGAAGGGACTTTCCTTGGCGTGGAAGGAAAGCTTGGCGATACGGATGTTCAGATCTCCTACCATTGTAACCGACTCTATGTAACCCTAACCCTCTCCGGTGTCTATATAAACCGAAGGGTTCTAGTCCGTAGGACAACATACACATCAACAATCATACCGTAGGCTAGCTTCTAGGGTTTAGCCTCTCTGATCTCGTGGTAGATCAACTCTTGTAATACCCATATCATCAATATTAATCAAGCAGGACGTAGGGTTTTACCTCCATCGAGAGGGCCCGAACCTGGATAAAACTCCGTGTCCCCTGCCTCCTGTTACCATCCGGCCTAGACGCACAGTTCGGGACCCCCTACCCGAGATCCGCCGGTTTTGACACCGACATTGGTTCTTTCATTGAGAGTTCCTCTGTGCCGTCGCCGTCAGGCCTGATGGCTCCTACAATCATCAATGGCGATGCAGTCCAGGGTGAGACCTTCCTCCCCGGACAGATCTTCGTCTTTGGCGGCTTCGCACTGCGGGCCGATTCACTTGGCCATCTAGAGCATATCGAAAGCTACGCCCCTGGCCGTCAGGTCAGATTCGGAAGTTTAAACTACACGGCAGACATCCGCGGGGACTTGATCTTCGACAGATTTGAACCACTGCCGAGCGCGCCGCACTGTCACCACGAGCATGATCTAGCTCTGTCGCCGAACAGTGCCCTGGAGGCCGCACCCGCATCGGCTCCTACCCTTAGTTCGGAGCCGACCGTGCCGATCGAGGATAGGCGGTTGGACGCCACCTCGGGGGCCGCGATCCCAACGGCAGTTGAGCCGAACACCAGCCCCGTACTCTGCAAGACTCGTGACTCCATGGAGTCAGATTCTTCTCCGGACCCCGAACTCTCCGCGCCCCTGCCGAGCGAATCCGATTGGGCGCCGATCATGGAGTTCACGGCCGCGGACGTCTTTCAGCACTCGCCTTTCGGCGATATCCTGAAGTCACTGAAGTCTCTCTCTTTATCAGGAGAGCCCTAGCCGGACTACGGTCAGCAAGGTTGGGATTCGGACGATGAAGAAATTCAAAGCCCACCCACCACCCACTTGGTAGCCACTGTCGACGATTTAACCGACATGCTCGACTTCAACTCCGACAACATTGACGGTATGGACGCCGATGAAGGAGATGATGAAGAATCAGCGCCTATCGAGCCCTGGAACGCCACCTCGTCATATGACGTATACATGGTGGACGCACCCAAAGATGACGGCGAGGAGCGGAAGGACGCACCGAAGGGTTGTTCCCTCGAAAAGCAGTCAAAGCAGCGACGCAAGCGCCGCCCCAAATCCCGCCTCGATAGAAATAGCGATCACACTGATCCAGCGCTAGAGCAGGGCGAACCGCTGCCAGACAACGGCAATCCGGATAATCAAACCAAACAAACAAATCCTATCAATGATAATGGTCCGAACGACATAACGCCGGACAGGCACTCGGAGCAGCAGAATGCCCGTAAAAGGCTCGTTGCCACCGCAAGGAGCCTCAAAAAGCAGAAGTGGAGGCTCAAGGCCGCGCAAAACACGCTCCAATTCAAATGGAGCAAAATACTCAACACTGTAGCAAGGTACGGCGACAATCGCCCCTCCAAGAGCTACCCAAAGCGGAAGCCGCTACCCGAATTCGATGAGGAGGCCTCAGACCCCCCACAACCAAATATCAAAGCAGCCACCTGGTCGGATAGACGACCCCTCTACAACCACAGAATGGCATTCAACGCCGCTCACAATGCAACACGCGACCCATGCGAGGGCTCGCACCCAAAGGACGGTGCAACAAGATCCATCTATGGACCACGCAAGCGCGCCCCAGCATACAATGCAACACAACAAACATCCGAACAACGCGGCACACCCAGCTACAGGGGTGCCGCACACCCCCTATGTTTCACCGATGAGGTGCTGGACCATGAATTTCCAGAGGGATTCAAGCCTGTAAACATAGAGGCATACGACGGAACAACAGACCCTGGGGTCTGGATTGAGGACTATATCCTTCATATACATATGGCTCGAGGGGATGATCTCCATGCCATCAAGTACTTACCTCTCAAACTCAAAGGGCCATCTCGTCACTGGCTCAAGGGCCTCCCTGAAAGCTCCATTGGAAGTTGGGAAGAGCTCGAAGACGCCTTCCGGGCAAACTTTCAAGGGACTTATGTCCGACCTCCGGATGCAAACGACCTGAGTCACATAACTCAGCAGCCCGGAGAGTCATCCTGAAAGCTTTGGAATAGGTTTCTTACTAAAAAGAACCAGATTGTCGACTGTCGGGACGCCGAAGCCTTAGCGGCTTTCAAGCACAGCGTCCACGACAAATGGCTCGCCAGACACCTCGGCCAAAACAAGCCGAGAACGATGGCCGCATTAACAAACCTCATGACCCGCTTTTGCGCGGGTGAGGACAGCTGGCTAGCCAGATGCAGAAACAGCAACCCCAGTACATCTGAAGTTAGAGATGGAAACGGGAAATCACGGCGCAACAGCAATAACAAACGCCGGAATAAAGAAGACAGCACGAAGGGCACGACAGTAAATGCCGGATTCAAAGTCCCTCGGCCAAACCAAAAGCCGCCCTCCAAAGGCACCATGGATGAACTGTCCAGCCTCAACAAAATTCTGGACCAAGTATGTCAGATCCATAGTACCCCTAGCAAACCTGCTAATCATACCCACAGAAAATGTTGGGTCTTCAAGCAGTCCGGCAAGCTTAACGCCATACACAAGGGGGAGGATACACCAAGTGAAGACGAGGACGAACCTCCCAAGCAAGACAAGGGGGAACAAAAGAAATTTCCACCCGAAGTCAAAACAGTAAACATGTTACACGTGATCAAGAGAAAAAACAATGCGGCACTCCCTGAAAAATATACCCAAGTGCCTGTCACCGCGAAGTCCCGCCACTGGTTGTCTCAACCGATCACCTTCGACCATCGTGATTACGCATCAAGTATCCGACACGCAGGATGGGCTGCACTGGTATTAGACCCAGTAATTGGCGGATACCACTTCACACGAGTCTTGATGGATGGCGGCAGTAGCCTAAACCTAATATATCAGGATACAATCCACGGGATGGGGTTAGACCCAACACAAATTCGCCATAGCAATACTACCTTTAAAGGAGTAACGCCAGGCCCAGGGGCTCGTTGTACGGGCTCCCTCCTACTACAAGTTATATTCGGCTCCCCCGATAACTTCCGTCGCGAGCATTTAACTTTCCACATCGCTCCACTTAAAAGTGGCTATCAAGCACTACTCGGACGCAAAGCTTTCGCTCGCTTTAATGCAATACCACACTACGCCTTCCTAACACTCAAGATGCCCGGTCCACGTGGCATCATTTCAGTGCACGGAAGTATCAAGTGATCTCTGCGCGCCGAAGAGAGTGAGGCTGCCTTGGCAGCCGCACACTAAAGGCGCCCGGACCAGCAAAAGCATCCAATAGGTCGTCAAGACCTCAGACACAACTAATCAAGTCCGGTGCCGCTACTCATATCGAATAAATGGTCACACCCCTATCTTTCAAAAGCACAAGGGGCTCAACGCACGCAGACGAGTGGCGATTTCTTCTTATCTTGAATTATACATGGTTTCTTTAGAAAACTATCCTTTTGCACAACAACCTTTTTACCTAAATTCCTCTATTTTACAGATGATCATCGTGCTACACCCGTCCAGGATACGGCACAACGGAGACACAGGCGCAGACGTGCAGCAGGGACCCGACCCAAGGATTCTTTTTAGATTAAGACCCTGCGTAATCCTTTTTTACTGTCTCTTGTTGATACATATCCACCGTTGAGAAGGATGCTGACGTCTTGGCATGTGGCCACGCCAGAACAATGCACGTACCTGGACACAAGGGGCTTCTTACAAAGGCCATTCTTCAGGCCCGGTTTATACCACAAAGACCAAATACCTTAGGGAGTGTTCGGCGTCGTGAGTTTGGCCCTATATGCATCAGCTCCGAATCATTGTCTTTGGTCAAATGTTGGGTTTGCCCGGCTCCTGTGTTTTGGTGCCTTACGTTCCGCTTTACCGGCTAAGGTAGCACCAGGAGAACTACTGCGATTGTGCCCTGGTTCATCCGGACAAGCACCTCAGTAGAGAAAGCCGAAAACTGACTGTCATGATCTAGCATGAGACTGGTCAACCACTCGATGACCCATGAGAATGTTAGAATTCCTCCGCCTTAACGAAGGGCCGCTTTCCGGCCAGGCATATACGCACCCCGGGATCGGGAGAGTGCGGAGCCACCAGGGGCTATCTAGTAGCTCCATTTTCAAACTCCTATGGCTAAGTGAAAGTGTTAAAGCATTATAGTCCGGTTGCCTCGCTCGCTTCGCTATCACCTCCTTAATAGGACCAAGACGTTGGGTTAAGTGTGAACGCGTGTTTCTGCGAACACCTCCGCATTACATGCGTGGGGGTTGAAGCCGATGACTGCAATCTTTCAGGTTATACACATGTATACATAAACGGCCGCCCAGGAGGCATCACATTACTTTCAGGCAAAAGTATAAAAGTAGCCTCATAAAAATTTAAAAAGTATTTCGCTTACAATGAGATTACATGTCATTCAAACATAATATTTTTTGAGCACTGGGTCTCTATCAAACGAGCACCCTCAAGAACTTCCTCAAAGTAGTGCTCAGCAGCCCTTCGACCTATGGCCGAATCCTGCGCTGCAACAGTGGTAGCATCCATCTCTGCCCAGTATGCTTTAGCACGGGCAAAGGCCATCCGTGCGCCTTCTATGCACGCCGACCTCTTCATCGCATTTATGTGCGGCACCACATAGAGGACCTGCTGCACCAAGCTGAAATAGCTGCTTGGTTTTGACCTTCCCGGCCATAGTTGATCCACAACAGACCTCATGGAGAGTCCGAACAACCTATTTAGTTTGGCCCATTCGGCTAATTGGTCCGTCAATGAAAGCGGGCACTCGGGAGAAAGGAATTGCTTCCAAAACAGTTGGTCTACTTCACGGTCCGTCTGACTCTGGAAGTACTTGGCCGCATCGGCAGTGCTCGCCGCCAAATCCATATACGCATCCTCCGAACTCCACAGCCGATCCAAAGGGGCATACCGTGGATCTCCGTACTGAAGGAAATATGCCCTAGAGGCAATAATAAAGTTATTATTTATTTCCTTATATCATGATAAAAGTTTATTATTCATGCTAAAATTGTATTAACCGGAAACATAATCCATGTGTGAATACATAGACAAACAGAGTGTCACTAGTATGCCTCTACTAGACTAGCTTGTTGATCAAAGATGGTTATGTTTCCTAACCATGGACAAAGAGTTGTTATTTGATTAACGGGATCACATCATTAGTTGAATGATCTGATTGACATGACCCATTCCATTAGCTTAGCACCCGATCGTTTAGTATGTTGCTATTGCTTTCTTCATGACTTATACATGTTCCTATGACTATGAGATTATGCAACTCCCGTTTGCCAGAGGAACACTTTGTGTGCTATCAAACGTCACAACGCAACTGGGTGATTATAAAGGAGCTCTACAGGTGTCTCCAAAGGTACATGTTGGGTTGGCGTATTTCGAGATTAGGAATTGTCACTCCGATTGTCGGAGAGGTATCTCTGGGCCCTCTCGGTAATGCACATCACTTAAGCCTTGCAAGCATTGCAACTAATGAGTTAGTTGCAGGATGATGTATTACAGAACGAGTAAAGAGACTTGCCGGTAACGAGATTGAACTAGGTATAGGATACCGACGATCGAATCTCGGGCAAGTAACATACCGATGACAAAGGGAACAACATATGTTGTTATGCGGTCTGACTGATAAAAGATCTTTGTAGAATATGTAGGAGCCAATATGAGCATCCAGGTTCCGCTATTGGTTATTGACCGGAGACATGTCTCGGTCATGTCTACTTTGTTCTCGAACCCATAGGGTCCGCACGCTTAAGGTTACGATGACAGTTATATTATGAGTTTATGCATTTTGATGTACCGAAGGTTGTTCGGAGTCCCGGATGTGATCACGGACATGACGAGGAGTCTCGAAATGGTTGAGACATAAATATTGATATATTGGAAGCCTATGTTTGGATATCGGAAGTGTTCCGGGTGAAATCGGGATTTTACCGGAGTATCGGGAGGTTACCGGAACCCCCTGGGAGCTATATGGGCCCTAGTGGGCCTTAGTGGAAAAGAGAAGGGGCATCCCAAGATGGGCCGCGCGCCCCTCCGCTCCCTTGGTCCGAATAGGACAAGGAGAGGGGGCCGGCCCCCCTCTCTCTTTCCCCCCCCCCCTCCGCGAGTCCTATTCCAACTAGGATTTGGGGGGGGGGGGGAATCCTACTCCCAGAGGGAGTAGGACTCCTCCTGGCGCACCTCTCCTAGGCTGGCCGCACCCCCCCTGGTCCTTTATATACGGAGGCAGGGGAACCCCAGAGAAACACAAGTTGATCCACGTGATCTTATTCTTAGCCGTGTGCGGCGCCCCCTGCCACTATAGTCCTCGATAATATTGTAGCGGTGCTTATGCGAAGCCCTGCGACGGTAGTGCATCAAGATCGTCACCATGCCGTCGTGCTGACGGAACTCTTCCCCGACACTTTGCTGGATCGGAGTCCGGGGATCGTCATCGAGCTGAACATGTGCTAGAACTCGGAGGTGCCGTAGTTTCGGTGCTTGATCGGTCGGGCCGTGGAGACATACGACTACATCAACCAAACGCTTCTGTTGTCGATCTACAAGGTACGTAGATCATACTCTCCCCTCTCGTTGCTATGCATCACCATGATCTTGCGTGAGCGCAGGAATTTTTTTGAAATTACTACGAAACCCAACAGTGGTATCAGAGCCTAGGTTTTATATGTTGATGTTATATGCACTAGGAACACAAGTGAGTTGTGGGCGATATACGTCATACTGCTTACCAGCATGTCATACTTTGGTTCGGCGGTATTGTTGGACGAAGCGGCCCGGACCGACATTACGCGTACGCTTACGCGAGACCAGTTCTCCCGACGTGCTTTGCACATAGGTGGCTTGTGGGTGACAGTTTCTCCAACTTTAGTTGAACCAAGTGTGGCTACGCCCGGTCCTTGCGAAGGTTAAAACAGCACCAACTTGACAAACTATCGTTGTGGTTTTGATGCGTAGGTAAGATTGGTTCTTGCTTAAGCCCGTAGCAGCCACGTAAAACTTGCAACAACAAAGTAGAGGACGTCTAACTTGTTTTTGTAGGGCATGTTGTGATGTGATATGGTCAAGACATGATGCTAAATTTTATTGTATGAGATGATCATGTTTTGTAACCGAGTTATCGGCAACTGGCAGGAGCCATATGGTTGTCGCTTTATTGTATGCAATGCAATCGCGCTGTAATGCTTTACTTTATCACTAAGCGGTAGCGATAGTCATGGAAGCATAAGATTGGCGAGACGACAACGATGCTACGATGGAGATCAAGGTGTCGCGCCGGTGACGATGGTGATAACGACGGTGCTTCGGAGATGGAGATCACAAGCACAGGATGATGGTCATATCATATCACTTATATTGATTGCATGTGATGTTTATCTTTTATGCATCTTATCTTGCTTTGATTGACGGTAGCATTATAAGATGATCTCTCACTAATTATCAAGAAGTGTTCTCCCTGAGTATGCACCATTGCGAAAGTTCTTCGTGCTGAGACACCACGTGATGATCGGGTGTGATAGGCTCTACGTTCAAATACAACGGGTGCAAAACAGTTGCACACGCGGAATACTCAGGTTATACTTGACGAGCCAAGCATATACAGATATGGCCTCGGAACACGAAGACCGAAAGGTCGAGCGTGAATCATATAGTAGATATGATCAACATAGTGATGTTCACCAATGAAACTACTCCATCTCACGTGATGATCGGACATGGTTTAGTTGATTTGGATCACGTAATCACTTAGAGGATTAGAGGGATGTCTATCTAAGTGGGAGTTCTGAAGTAATACGATTAATTGAACTTAAATTTATCATGAACTTAGTCCTGGTAGTATTTTGCAAATCATGTTGTAGATCAATAGCTCGCATTGTTGCTTCCCTGTGTTTATTTTGATATGTTCCTAGAGAAAATTGTGTTGAAAGATGTTAGTAGCAATGATACGGATTGGATCCGTGATCTGAGGTTTATCCTCATTGCTGCACAGAAGAATTATGTCCTTGATGCACCGCTAGGTGACGGGCCTATTGCAAGAGCAGATGCAGACATTATGAACGTTTGGCTAGCTCAATATGATGACTACTTGATAGTTTAGTGCACCATGCTTAACAGCTTAGAATCGGGACTTCAAAGACGTTTTGAACGTCATGGACCATATGAGATGTTCTAGGAGTTGAAGTTAATATTTCAAGAAAATACCAGAGTTGAGAGATATGAAGTCTCCAACAAGTTCTATAGCTAAAAGATGGAGGAGAATCGCTCAACTAGTGAGTATGTGCCCAGATTGTCTAAGTACTACAATCGCTTGAATCAAGTGGGAGTTAATCTTCCAGATAAGATAGTGATTGACAGAATTCTCTAGTCACCATCACCAAGTTAGTAGAACTTCGTGATGAACTATGATATGCATGGGATAACGGAAATGATTCCCAAGCTCTTCGTAATGTGGAAATTGATGAAGGTAGAAATCGAGAAAAACATCAAGTGTTGATGGTAGACAAGACCACTAGTTTCAAGAAAAGGGCAGAGGGAAGAAGGGGAACTTCAAAAAGAACAGCAAGCAAATTGCTGCTCAAGTGAAGAAGCCCAAGTCTGATCCTAAGCCTGAGACTAAGTGCTTCTACTGCAAAGGGACTGGTCACTGGAAGCGGAACTACCGCAAGTTATTGGCAGATAAGAAGGATGGCAAAGTGAACATAAGTATATTTGATATACATGTTATTGATGTGTACTTTACTAGTGTTTATAGCAACCCCTCAGTATTTGATACTAGTTCAGTTGCTAAGATTAGTAACTCGAAACGGGAGTTGCAGAATAAACAGAGACTAGTTAAGTGTGAAGTGACGATGTGTGTTGGAAGTGGTTCCAAGATTGATATGATCATCATCGCACACTCCCTATAAATTCGGGATTAGTGTTGAACCTAAATAAGTGTTATTTGGTGTTTAAGTTGAGCATGAATTTGATTTGATCATGTTTATTATAATACGGTTATTCATTTAAGTAAGAGAATAAATTGTTGTTCTGTTTACATGAATAAAACCTTATATGGTTACACACCCAATGAAAATAGTTCGTTGGATCTCGATCATAGTGATACACATAATCATAATATTGAAACCAAAAGATGCAAAGTTAATAATGATAGTGCAACTTATTTGTAGCACTGCCGTTTAGGTCATATTGGTGTAAAGCACATGAAGAAACTCCATGCTGATGGGCTTTTGGAATCACTTGATTATGAATCAGTTGATGATTGCGAACCATGCCTCATGGGCAAGATGACTAAGACTCTGTTCTTCGGAACAATGGAGCGAGCAACAGATTTGTTGGAAATCATACATACTGATGTATGTGGTCCGATGAATATTGAGGCTCGCGATAGGTATCATTATTTTCTGATCTTCACAGATGATTTGAGCAGATATGAGTATATCTACTTGATGAAACAAAGGTCTGAAACATTTGAAAAGTTCAAAGAATTTCAGAGTGAAGTGGAGAATCATCGTAACAAGAAAATAAAAGTTTCTACGATATGATCGTAGAGGTAAAATATTTGAGTTACGAGTTTGGTCTTCAATTAAAACAATGTGGAATAGTTTCACAAACTCATGCCACCTGGAACACCACAGCATAATGGTGTGTCTGAATGTCATAACCGTACTTTATTAGATATGGTGCGATCTATGATGTCTCTTACCGATCTACCACTATCGTTTTGGGGTTATGCATTAGAGACAGCTGCATTCACGTTAAATAGGGCACCATCTAAGTCCGTTGAGACGACACAATCTGAACTGTGGTTTGGCAAGAAACCTAAGCTGTCGTTTCTTAAAGTTTGAGTTGCGATGCTTATGTGAAAAAGTTTCATCTCGATAAGCTCAAACTCAAATCGGAGAAATATGTCTTCATAGGATACCCAAAGGAGACAGTTGGGTACACCTTCTATCACAGATCCGAAGGCAAGACATTCGTTGCTAAGAATGGATCCTTTCTAGAGAAGGAGTTTCTCTCGAAAGAAGTGAGTGGGAGGAAAGTAGAAAACTTGATAAGGTAATTGTACCTTCTCCCTTATTGGAAAATAGTTCGTCACAGAAATCTGTTCCTGTGACTACTACACCAATTAGTGAGGAAGCTAATGATGATGATCATGTAACTTCAGATCAAGTTACTACCAAATTTCGTAGGTAAACCAAAGTGAGATCCGCACCAGAGTGGTACGGTAATCCTGTTCTGGAAGTCATGTTACTAGACCATGACGAACTTACGAACTATGAGGAAGCGATGATGAGCCCAGATTCCGATAAATTGCTTGAGGCCATGAAATCTGAGATAGGATCCATGTATGAGAACAAAGTGTGGACTTTGGTGAACTTGCCCGAGGATCGGCAAGCCATTGATAATAAATGGATCTTCAAGAGGAAGACGGACACGGATAGTAGTGTTACTATCTACAAAGCTAGAATTGTCGCAAAAGGTTTTCGACAAGTTCAAGGTGTTGACTACGATGAGAGTTTCTCACTCGTATCTATGCTTAAGTCTGTCCGAATCATGTTAGCAATTGCCGCATTTTATGAAATCTGGCAAATGGATAAACAAAACTGCATTCCTTAATGGATTTATTAAAGAAGAGTTGTATGTGATGCAACAAGATGGTTTTGTCAGTCCTAAAGGTGCTAACAAAATATGCAAGCTCCAACGATCCATTTATGGACTGGTGCAAGCATCTCGGAGTTGGAATATACGCTTTGATAAGTTGATCAAAGCATATAGTTTTATACAGACTTGCGGTGAAGCCTGTATTTACAAGAAAGTGAGTGGGAGCACTGCAACATTTCTGATAAGTATATGTGAATGACATATTGTTGATCTGAAATAATGTAGAATTATTCTGCAAAGCATAAAGGAGTGTTTGAAAGGAGTTTTTCAAAGAAAGACCTCGGTGAAGCTTCTTACATATTGAGTATCAAGATCTATACAGATAGATCAAGACGCTTCATAAGTTTTTTCAATGAGTACATACCTTGACAAGATTTTGAAGTAGTTCAAAATGGAACAGTCAAAGAAAAAGTTTCTTGCCTGTGTTACAAGGTGTGAAGCTGAGTAAGACTCAAAGCCCGACCACGGCAGAAGATAGAAAGAGAATGAAAGTCATTCCCTATGCCTCAGTCATAGGTTCTATAAAGTATGCCATGTTGTGTACCAGATCTATTGTATCCAATACACTGTGTTAAGAGAGGGAGTACAATAGTGATCTAGGAGTAGATCAATGGACAGCGGTCAAAATTATCCTTAGTGGAACAAGGATATGTTTCTCAATTATGGACGTGACAAAAAAAGGGTTCGTCATAAAGGGTTACGTCGATGCAAATTTTGACACTGATCTAGATGACTCTAAGTCTCAATCTAGATACATATTGAAAGTGGGAGCAATTAGCTAAGAGTAGCTCCGTGCAGAGCATTGTTGACATAGAAATTTGCAAAATACATACGGATTTGAATATGGCAGACCCGTTGACTAAACTTCTCTCACAAGCAAAACATGATCACACCTTAGTACTTTTTGGGTGTTAATCACATAAGCGATGTGAACTAGATTACTAAATCTAGTAAACCCTTTGGGTGTTGGTCACATGGCGATGTGAACTATGGGTGTTAATCACATGATGATGTGAACTATCGATGTTAATCACATGGTGATGTTATCTAGATTATTGACTCTAGTGCAAGTGGGAGACTGAAGGAAATATGCCCTAGAGGCAATAATAAAGTTTTTATTTATTTCCTTATATCATGATAAAAGTTTATTATTCATGCTAAAATTGTATTAACCGGAAACATAATACATGTGTGAATACATAGACAAACAGAGTGTCACTAGTATGCCTCTACTAGACTAGCTTGTTGATCAAAGATGGTTATGTTTCCTAACCATGGACAAAGAGTTGTTATTTGATTAACGGTATCACATCATTAGTTGAATGATCTGATTGACATGACCCATTCCATTAGCTTAGCACCCGATCGTTTAGTATGTTGCTATTGCTTTCTTCATGACTTATACATGTTCCTATGACTATGAGATTATGCAACTCCCGTTTGCCAGAGGAACACTTTGTGTGCTACCAAACGTCACAACGTAACTGGGTGATTATAAAGGAGCTCTACAGGTGTATCCAAAGGTACATGTTGGGTTGGCGTATTTCGAGATTAGGATTTGTCACTCCGATTGTCGGAGAGGTATCTCTGGGCCCTCTCGGTAATGCACATCACTTAAGCCTTGCAAGCATTGCAACGAATGAGTTAGTTGCGGGATGATGTATTACAGAACGAGTAAAGAGACTTGCCGGTAACGAGATTGAACTAGGTATAGGATACCGATGATCGAATCTCGGGCAAGTAACATACCGATGACAAAGGGAACAACGTATGTTGTTATGCGGTCTGACCGATAAAGATCTTCGTAGAATATGTAGGAGCCAATATGAGCATCCAGGTTCCGCTATTGGTTATTGACTGGAGACATGTCTCGGTCATGTCTACATTGTTCTCGAACCCGTAGGGTCCGCACGCTTAAGGTTACGATGACAGTTATATTATGAGTTTATGCATTTTGATGTACCGAAGGTTGTTCGAAGTCCCGGATGTGATCACGGACATGACGAGGAGTCTCTAAATGGTTGAGACATAAATATTGATATATTGGAAGCCTATGTTTGGATATCGGAAGTGTTCCGGGTGAAATCAGGATTTTACCGGAGTACCGGGAGGTTACCGGAATCCCCCGGGAGCTATATGGGCCTTAGTGGGCCTTAGTGGAAAAGAGAAGGGGCATCCCAAGATGGGCCGCACGTCCCTCCCCTCGCTTGGTCCGAATAGGACAAGGAGAGGGGGCCGGCCCCCCTCTCTCTTTCCCCCCCTCCGCGAGTCCTATTCCAACTAGGATTTGGGGGGGGGGGGGGAATCCTACTCCCAGAGGGAGTAGGACTCCTCCTGGCGCGCCTCTCCTAGGCCGGCCGCACCCCCCCTTGGTCCTTTATATACGGAGGCAGGGGAACCCCAGAGAAACACAAGTGGATCCACGTGATCTTATTCTTAGCCGTGTGCGGCGCCCCCTGCCACCATAGTCCTCGATAATATTGTAGTGGTGCTTAGGCGAAGCCCTGTGACGGTAGTGCATCAAGATCGTCACCACGCCGTCGTGCTGACGGAACTCTTCCCTGACACTTTGCTGGATCGGAGTCCGGGGATCGTCATCGAGCTGAACGTGTGCTAGAACTCGGAGGTGCCGTAGTTTCGGTGCTTGATCGGTCGGGCCGTGGAGACGTATGACTACATCAACCAAACGCTTCCGTTGTTGATCTACAAGGTACGTAGATCATACTCTCCCCTCTCGTTGCTTTGCATCACCATGATCTTGCGTGAGCGTAGGAATTTTTTTGAAATTACTACGAAACCCAACACGTACTTCCTCTGCAGCATAAAGGACTTCCCGGCTACAATATCCCCGGCTTCCTGCAGCTCCTCCTTCTTCGCCCTCATAGCAGAGCGGAGGTCTTTTCCCGTTACAGCAGCCTTCTCAAGGTCCGATGCCTTCGCCTGGTTTTCCTTTTCAAGAGCCCGGCAATGGTCTACGGCGGCTTTTAATTCTACGGCCATATTGGCCATCTTCTTCCGGCTCTCGCCATGTGCGGCCTTCTCGGCTCGCAACTCTTCGGCCGCCTTCAAAGCAGCCGCATCACCCAATCTTGCTTGTTCCTTGGCTCGGGCAAGTTCCGCCCGCAAGGCTTCAACAGTGGCAACTCCATCTGCAGTCATAACATGTTAAAAACACTGGCATCATACTCTTCCTATGTGGCGTTTACCAGACAAGGTTACTTACCCTGCGCCTCGTCAAGCCTTCTGTTAACAAGCTCGATGTCGGCATCTGCCGCATCCAACTGCCGTTCTAAACGGGCAAACAGGCTAGTCCGGCTGGCCACCGGAGCTTCCATCTCCTGCACCTAAAGGCAGTATGGTTATTACCTGGGAGTATGATCCTCCGTTCGTCATTGTTTACGACGACAGCCGGAGTCTCAGGGGCTACTATCTACACAGGGCACACCTAACATGTGCAGGACTATTACACATTCCTTTTTACGTACCTCAAAGCCTGTCAGTAGACTCATAAAAGCTTCATGCAATCCGCTTTCGGCGGACGATATCCTATCCATCACCATATTCATCAGCACACGGTGATCATCTGAGATGGCCGCTCCCCCCACCAACTCCCTCAGAACGTCCGATCGCACACTAGAAGGCGCCGGACTCTTTTGTCTACTCTCTTCGGGAGCCGGACACTGGGAGCCTCGGGGATCAATTGGATCACCTTCTGGCTTCTCCGCACTCGGAGAGGCCCTCCGCGACGACACTTCAGGGTCGCCCGCTTCCGGAGCGTAGGAGTCCGGAGGAGGCGTCTCGCTCTCCATCATCTCTGGAAGAAGATCCCCCGAAGACGAGCTCATTTGAGAGGGGCTAAGGCCCGAACTGCACAAATATATGCGGTGGTTATTTTCTCAGAAGAAAAGGATGGCATATCTGTACTATTAAAGTTTTCAGGTCACTTACGACTCCCGGGAGAATTGATCCCCACGCGGACTTTGTGCGGCAGCAGCGCCCCCGGTGGAAGATTTCTTCTCCCGTTTGGAAGCTTCGGCTTCCGAATCCCCGGGCGCAGTCCTTTTCCTCTTCCGGTCGTCTTCCTTCACGGAGACGCTCGCTCCCTCGGTTAGAATAGGCAGCGTTGGGGGCCCGCGTCTGCCCGCATTACCCTCCACAGTATCTTCCTTCAAGGGATCTAGGCAAGGTGCGGTCTGGAGCATCTTTTCCAATACCGGATTCTCCAAACCCTTAGGGAGGGGGGCCGAACACCGAATCAACTTCGCCTTTGTTAGCCAGTCCTGGTCGAAAAAGCAAACTCTTAGAAATAACTTCGTAACGAAGGAAAGATAAAATGTTCGGCCGGAAGATTCCTTACCTGTTCGGCGGCGCGGTTACTGCTCAGGCCCACGTCCTCGGTGATTTCCGGACACTCTACTTGAGGTCCGAAGAATAACTTATACATATCCTCATGCGTCAGGCCGAGAAAATTTTGAATGGCACGCGGACCCTCGGGATTGAACTCCCACAAGCGAAGGGGCCGACATTTGCAAGGCCGGACTTGACGAACCAGCATAACTTGTATTACTGCAACCAAACTGAGATCATCATTGAAGAGATCTCAAATGCGGCTCTGCAGTAAAGGCACGTCCTTGGCTGGACCCCAGCTCAATCCTCTGCTGATCCATGACATCAGTCGTGGTGGAGGGCCCGAGCGAAAAACGGGGGCGGCCGCCCACTTGGCGCTTCTAGGAGTCGTGATGTAGAACCACTCCTGTTGCCACAATGCAGACACCTCTGGGATGGAACCTTTGGGCCACGGAGCTCCCGCCATCTTGCGTATTGAGGCGCCTCCACACTCTGCATGTTGCCCTTCGATCACCGTCGGCTTTACTTCAAAGGTCTTGAGCCATAAGCCAAAGTGGGGGGTAACCCGGAGGAAGGCCTCGCACACGACAACAAAAGTCGTGATATGCAGGAAGGAGTCCGGAGCTAGATCATGGAAATCTAGCCCGTAATAAAACATCAAGCCCCCGATGAAAGGATCCAGAGCAAAACTTAGACCTCGGAGGAAGTGGGAGACAAACACGACGCTCTCGTTGGGTTTGGGAGAGGGGACGGCCTGCCCCCGGGGAGGCAGCCGATGCGACATTTCGGTGGTCAGATACCTGGCCTCCCTCAACTTTTTGATGTCTTCTTCCGTGATGGAGGAGGGCATCCATCGGCCTTGAAGGCTGAATCCGGACATGACTGAAGGTTCGGAGCACCTGACCTGAGCTTTAGGCGTTTGAGCTTGAGGTGGGGGAAGGATTCGATTGAGCACGGGAGGGAGAAGTAAAAGCTTTGTCCCTTTATAAAGAGGGTGGATATCAAGCGTCCTCCCCGTGTCCGTTTGGACTTGCCTATGATCTAGGAGTCCTAGAAGCGGTTGGGTTACCCACGCCCGTATTGATGAGAATCCCGTAATAAGGGGACACGATCTCTGCTTTAACAAGACGTGCCAGGGAAACCACCTCGCATAACACGCTGAGGTGGGTAATTAAATGACTCGGATAAAGGCTTGGTCATGGTGTGTCGCACCACGGAATACGTCAGCAGATTAGATTTGTGTAAATATTATTCTCTCTATGGCAATATGTGGAAACTTATTTTGCAGTGCCGGACACTATCTTTGTGTTCAAAATCTTCTATGAAGTACTTGGAGGAGGAACCCGCCTTGCAATGCCGAAGACAATTTGCGCGCCGTACTCGTCGTCATTGAAGCCTGGTTCAGGGGCTACTGAGGGAGTCCTGGATTAGGGGGTGTTCGGATAGCCGGACTATACCTTCAGCCGGACTCCTGGACTATGAAGATACAAGATTGAAGACTTCGTCCCGTGTCCAGAAGGGACTTTCCTTGGCGTGGAAGGCAAGCTTGGCAATACGGATGTTCAGATCTCCTACCATTGTAACCGACTCTATTTAACCCTAACCCTCTCCGGTGTCTACATAAACCGAAGGGTTCTAGTCCGTAGGACAACATACACATCAACAATCATACCATAGGCTAGCTTCTAGGGTTTAGCCTCTCTGATCTCGTGGTAGATCAACTCTTGTAATACCCATATCATCAATATTAATCAAGCAGGACGTAGGGTTTTACCTCCATCGAGAGGGCCCGAACCTGGATAAAACTTCGTGTCCCCTGCCTCCTGTTACCATCCGGCCTAGACGCACAGTTCGGGACCCCCTACCCGAGATCCGCCGGTTTTGACACCGATACCCGCCGCGAGCCTCAACACTCATCGGACCTCATACATCAGTATGTATTATATCCAATAAGTCAGTTTCTCGCTCCATTGTTCCGGAGAACGGAGTCTTAGTCATCTTTGCCAATGAGGCACGGTTCGCAAGCATCTACTGATTCATTAATAAAGTGATTCCAAAAGCCCATCAGCATGGATTTTCTTCATGCGCTTTACACCAATATGACCTAAATGGCAGTGCCACAAATAAGTTGCACTATCATTATTAACTTTGCATCTTTTGGCTTTAATATTATGAATATGTGTATCACTATGATCGAGATCCAACAAACCATTTTATTGGGTGTATAACCATAGAAGGTTTTATTCATGTACACAGAATAACAATTATTCTCTTACTTAAATGAATAACCGTATTGCAATAAACATGATCAAATCATATTCTTGCTCAACGCACACACCAAATAACATTTATTTAGGTTCAACACTAATCCCGAAAGTATAGGCAGTGTGCGATGATGATCATATAATTCTTGGAACTACTTCCAACACATATCGTCACTTCACCCTTAACTAATCTCTATTCATTCTGCAACTCCTGTTTCAAGTTACTACTCTTAGCAACTGAACTAGTATCAAATACCGAGGGCTTGCTATAAACACTAGGAAAGTACACATCAATAACATGTATATCCAATATACCTTTTGTTCACCTCGCCATCCTTCTTATCCGCCAAATACTTGGGGCAGTTCCACTTCTAGTGACCAGTCCCTTTGCAGTAGAAGCACTCAGTCTCAGGCTTAGGTCCAGACTTAGGCTTCTTCACTTGAGCAGCAACTTGCTTGCCGTTCTTCTTGAAGTTCCCCTTATTCCCTTTGCCTTTTTTTTGGAACTAGTGGTCTTTGTCAACCATCAACACTTGATGCTTTTCTTGATTTCTACCTTCATCGATTTCAGCATCACAAAGAGCTTGGGAATTACTTTTGTCATCCCTTGCATATTATAGTTCATCACTAAGTTCTAGTAACTCGGTGATAGTGACTAGAGAACTTTGTCAATTACTCTCTTATTTGGAAGATTAACTCCCACTTGATTCAAGCAATTGTAGTACTCAGACAATCTGAGCACATGCTCACTGGTTGAGCTATTCTCCTCCATCTTGTAGGCAAAGTACTGTCAGAGGTCTCATACCTCTCGACACGGGCATGAGTATGAAATACCAATTTCAACTCTTGGAACATCTTATATGCTCCATGGCATTCAAAATGTCTTTGAAGCCCCGATTCTAAGCCATTAAGCATGGTGCACTAAACTATCAAGTAGTCATCATATTGAGCTAGCCAAACGTTCATAACGTCTGCATCTGCTCCTGCAATAGGTCTGTCACCTAGCGGTGCATTAAGGACATAATTTTTTTGTGCAGCAATGAGGATAATCCTCAGATCACGGACCCAATCCGCATCATTGCTACTAACATTTTTCAACATAGTTTTTCTCTAGGAACACAATAAACGGGGAGCAACATCGCGACCTATTCATCTACAACATAGATATGCTAATACTACTAGGACTAAGTTCATGATAAATTAAAGTTCAATTAATCATCTTACTTAAGAACTCCCACTTAGATAGACATCCCTCTAATCATCTAAGTGATCACGTGATCCAAATCAACTAAACCATGTCCGATCATCACGTGAGATGGAGTAGTTTTCAATGGTGAACATCACTATGTTGATCATATCTTCTATATGATTCATGCTCGACCTTTCGGTCTTAGTGTTCCGAGGCCATATCTGCATATGCTAGGCTCGTCAAGTTTAACCTGAGTATTCCGCGTGTGCAACTATTTTGCACCCGTTGTATTTGAACGTAGAGCCTATCGCACCCGATCATCATGTGGTGTCTCATCACGAAGAGCTTTCGCAACGGTGCATACTCAGGGAGAACACTTATACCTTGAAATTTAGTGAGAGATCATCTTATAAAGCTACCGCCGAACTAAGCAAAATAATATGTATAAAAGATAAACATCACATGCAATCATAATATATGACATGATATGGCCATCATCATCTTGTGCCTTTGATCTCCATCTCCAAAGCATCGTCATGATCTCCATCGTCACCGGCATGACACCATGATCTCCATCATCTTGATCTATATCAATGTGTCGTCACATGGTCGTCTCGCCAACTATTGCTCTTGCAACTATTGCTATCGCATAGTGATAAAGTAAAGCAATTATTTGGGCGCTTGCATCTTATGCAATAGAAAGACAACCATAAGGCTTTTTCCAGTTGCCGATAACTTCAACAAAACATGATCATCTCATACAACAACTTATATCTCATCACGTCTTGACCATATCACATCACAACGTGCCCTGCAAAAACAAGTTAGACGCCCTCTACTTTGTTGTTGCAAGTTTTACGTGGCTGCTACGGGTTGAGCAAGAACCGTTCTTACCTACGCATCAAAACCACAATGATAGTTCGTCAAGTTAGTGTTGTTTTAACCTTCTCAAGGACCGGGCGTAGCCACACTCGGTTCAACTAAAGTTGGAGAAACTGACACCCACCAGCCACCTGTGTGCAAAGCACGTCGGTAGAACCAGTCTCGCATAAGCGTACGCGTAATGTCGGTCCGGGCCGCTTCATCCGACAATACTGCCGAACCAAAGTATGACATGCTGGTAAGCAATATGACTAGTATCGCCCACAACTCACTTGTGTTCTACTCGTGCATATAACATCTACGCATAAAACCAGGCTCGGATACCACTGTTGGGTAACGTAGTAATTTCAAAATTTTCCTACACACACACAGGATCATGGTGATGCATAGCAACGAGAGGGGAGAGTGTGTCCACGTACCCTCGTAGACCGAAAGCGGAAGCGTTAGCACAACGCGGTTGATGTACTCGTACGTCTTCACGATCCGACCGATCCAAGTACCGAACGTACGGCACCTCCGAGTTCAGCACACGTTCAGCTCGATGATGTCCCACGAACTCCGATCTAGCAGAGCTTCGAGGGAGAGTTCCGTCAGCACGACGGCATGATGATGGTGATGATGATGCTACTGACGCAGGGCTTCACCTAAGCACCGCTAAGATATGATCGAGGTGGATTATGATGGAGGGGGGCACCGCACACGGCTGTGAGAGATCAACATATCAACTTGTGTGTCTAGAGGTGCCCCCTGCCCCCGTATATAAAGGAGGGAGGGAGAGGCTGGCCCTAGAGGGGGGGCGCCAAGTGTGGGGAGTCCTACTAGGACTCCCAAGTCCTAGTAGGATTCCCCTTTCCTTTCCGGAGTAGGAGAGAAGGAAAGAGGGGGAGAGGGAAAAGGAAAAGGGGGCTGCGCCCCTTGTCCAATTCGGACCAGAGGGGGGGGGGGGCGCGCGCCTCCTTCCTTTTGGCCTCTCTCCTCTATTCCCGTATGGCCCAATACTTCTCCCGGTGAATTCCCGTAACTCCCTAGTACTCCAAAAATACCCGAATCACTCGGAACCTTTCCGATGTCCTAATATAGTCGTCCAATATATCGATCTTTACGTCTCAACCATTTTGAGACTCCTCGTCATGTCCCCGATCTCATACGGGACTCCGAACTACCTTCGGTACATCAAATCACAAAAACTCGTAATACAATCGTAACCGAAACTTTAAGCATGCGGACCCTACGGGTTCGAGAATTATGTAGATACGATCGAGGCACGTCTCCGGCCAATAACCAATAGCGGAACCTGGATGCTCATATTGGCTCCCACATATTCTACGAAGATCTTTATCGGTCAAACCGCATAACAACATACGTTGTTCCTTTTGTCATCGGTATGTTACTTGCCCGAGATTCGATCGTCGGTATCTCAATACCTAGTTCAATCTCCTTACTGGCAAGTCTCTTTACTTGTTCCGTAATACATCCTCCTATAACTAACTCATTAGTTACAATGCTTGCAAGGTTTATAGTGATGTGCATTACCGAGTGGGCCCAAAGATACCTCTCTGACAATCGGAGTGACAAATCCAAATTTCGAAATACGCCAACCCAACAAGTACCTTTGGAGACACCTGTAGAGCACCTTTATAATCACCCAGTTACGTTGTGATGTTTGGTAGCACACAAAGTGTTCCTCCGGTACACGGGAGTTGCATAATCTCATAGTCATAGGAACATGTATAAGTCATGAAGAAAGCAATAGCAACATACTAAACGATCAAGTGCTAAGCTAACGGAATGGGTCAAGTCAATCACATCATTCTCCTAATGATGTGATCCCGTTAATCAAATGACAACTCATGTCCATGGCTAGGAAACTCAACCATTTTCGATTAACAAGCTAGTCAAGTAGAGGCATACTAGTGACACTTTGTTTGTCTATGTATTCACACATGTATTATGTTTCCGGTTAGTAAAATTCTAGCATGAATAATGAACATTTATCATGAAATAAGGAAATAAATAATAACTTTATTATTGCCTCCAGGGCATTATTCCTTCAAATAGATCTGGTACACAGCATGGCATACTTTATAGAAACTATGGCTGAGGCATAGGGAATGACTTTCATTCTCTTTCTATCTTCTATCGTGGTCGGGCTTTGAGTCTTACTCAATTTCACACCTTGTAACACAGGTAAGAACTCTTTCTTTAACTGTTCCATTTTGAACTACTTCAAAATCTTGTCAAGGTATGTACTCATTGAAAAAACTTAACAAGCATCTTGATCTATCTCTATAGATCTTGATGCTCAATATGTAAGTAGCTTCACCGAGGTCTTTATTTGAAAAACTCCTTTCAAATACTCCTTTGTGCTTTCCAGAAAATTCTATATTATTTCCGATCAACAATATGTCATTCACATATATTTATCAGAAATGATGTAGTGCTCCAACTCGCTTTCTTGTAAATACAGGCTTCACCACAAGTCTGTATAAAATTATATGCTTTGATCAACTCATCAAAGCGTATGTTCCAACTCTGAGATGCTTGCACCAGTCCATAGATGGATCGCTGGAGCTTGCACATTTTGTTAGCACCTTTAGGATCGACAAAATCTTCTGGTTGCATCATATACAACTCCTCTTTAAGAAATCCATTAAGGAATGTAGTTTTGACATCCATTTATCAGATTTCATAAAATGTGGCAATTTGCTAACATGATTCGGACAGACTTAAAGCATCGCTATGAGTGAGAAAATCTCATCGTAGTCAACACCTTGAACTTTTTCAAAATCTTTTTCGACAAGTCTAGCTTTGTAGATAGTAACACTACTATCAGCTTCCGTCTTCCTCTTGAAGATCCATTTATTTTCTATGGCTTGCTGATCATCGGGCAAGTCAACCAAAGTATACACTTTGTTCTCATACACGGATCTCATCTCAGATTTCATGGCCTCAAGCCATTTTGCAGAATCTGGGCTCATGATCGCTTCCTCATAGTTCGTAGGTTCGTCATGGTCTAGTAACATGACCTCCAGAATAGGATTACCGTACCACTCTGGTGCGGATCTTACTCTGATTGACCTACGAGGTTTGGTAGTAACTTGATCTGAAGTTTCATGATCATCATCATTAGCTTCCTCACTAATTGGTGTAGATGTCACAGGAACTGGTTTCTGTGATGAACTACTTTCCAATAAGGGAGCAGGTACAGTTACCTCATCAAGTTCTACTTTCCTCCCACTCACTTCTTTCGAGAGAAACTCCTTCTCTAGAAAGGATCCATTCTTAGCAACGAATGTCTTGCCTTCGGATCTGTGATAGAAGGTGTACCCAACTTTCTCCTTTGGGTATTCTATGAAGACACATTTCTCCGATTTGGGTTTGAGCTTATCAGTATGAAACTTTTTCACATAAGCATCGCAACCCCAAACTTTATGAAACGACAACTTTGGTTTCTTGCCAAAACATAGTTCATACGGTCTCGTCTCAATGGATTTAGATGGTGCCCTATTTAACGTGAATGCAGCTGTCTCTAATGCATAACCCCAAAATGATAGTGGTAAATCGGTAAGAGACATCGTAGATTGCACCATATCTAATAAAGTACGGTTACGATGTTCGGACACACCATTACGCTGTGGTGTTCCAAGTGGCGTGTGTTGCGAAACTATTCTGCAATGTTTCAAAATGAATACCAAACTCGTAACTCAAATATTCTCCTCTATGATCAGATCGTAGAAAGTTTATTTTCTTGTTATGATGATTTTCCACTTCACTCTGAAATTCTTTGAACTTTTCAAATGTTTCAGACTTATGTTTCATCAAGTAGATATACCTATATCTGCTCAAATCATCTATGAAGGTGAGAAAATAACGAAACCCGCTGCGAGCCTCAATATTCATCGGACCACATACATCAGTATGTATGATTTCCAACAAATCTGTTGCTCGCTCCACAGTTTCGGAGAACGGCGGTTAGTCATCTTGCCCATAAGGCACGGTTCGCAAGTACCAAGTGATTCATAATCAAGTGATTCCAAAAGTCTATCATTATGGAGTTTCTTCATGCGCTTTATACCAATATGACCCAAACGGCAGTGCCACAAATAAGGTGCACTATCATTATCAACTCCGCATCTTTTGGCTTAAATATTATGAATATGTGTATCACTACTATCGAGATCCAACAAATCATTTTCATTGTATGTATGACCATAGAAGGTTTTATTCATGTAAACAGAATAACAATTATTCTCTAACTTAAATGAATAACCGTATTGCAATAAACATGATCAAATCATATTCATGCTCAACTCAAACACCATATAACACTTATTTAGGTTCAACACTAATCCCGAAAGTATAGGGAGTGTGCGATGATGATCATATCATTCTTGAAACTACTTCCAACACACATCGTTACTTCACCCTTAACTAGTCTCTGTTCATTCTGCAACTCCCGTTTCGAGTTACTACTCTTAGCAACTGAACCAGTATCAAATACCAAGGGGTTGCTATGAACACTAGTAAAGTACACATCAATAACATGTATATCAAATATACCATTGTTCACTTTGCCATCCTTCTTATCCGCCAAATACTTGGGGCAGTTCCGCTTCCAGTGACCAGTCCCTTTGCAGTAGAAGCACTTAGTCTCAGACTTAGGTCCAGACTTGGGCTTCTTCACTTGAGCAGCAACTTGCTTGCCGTTCTTCTTGAAGTTCCCTTTCTTTCCCTTTGCCCTGTTCTTGAAACTAGTGGTATTGTTAATCATCAACACTTGATGCTCTTTCTTGATTTCGACCTTCACCAATTTCATCATCATGAAAAGCTCGGGAATCATTTTCGTCATCCCTTGCATACTATAGTTCCTCATGAAGTTCTACTAACTTGGTGATGGTGACTAGAGAATTTTGTCAATCACTATTTTATCTGGAAGATTAACTCCCACTTGATTCAAGCGATTGTAGTACTCAGACAATCTGAGCACATGCTCACTGCTTGAGCTATTCTCCTCCATCTTTTAGCTATAGAATTTGTTGGATACTTCATATTTCTCAACTCGGGTATTTGCTTGAAATATTAACTTCAACTCCTGGAACATCTCATATGATCCATGACGTTCAAAACATCTTTGAAGTCCCGATTCTAAGCTGTTAAGCATGGTGCACTAAACTATCAAGTAGTCATCATATTGAGCTAGCCAAACGTTCATAACGTCTGCATCTGCTCCTGCAATAGGTCTGTCACCTAGCGGTGCATTAAGGACATAATTTTTCTGTGCAGCAATGAGGATAGTCCTTAGATCACGGATCCAATCCGCATCATTGCTACTAACATCTTTCAACTTAGTTTTCTCTAGGAACATATCAAAAATAAAACAGAGGAGCTAAACGCGAGCTATTGATCTACAACATAGATATGCTAGTACTACCAGGACTAAGTTCATGATAAATTAAAGTTCAATTAATCATATTACTTAAGAACTCCCACTTAGATAGACATCCCTCTAATCATCTAAGTGATCACGTGATCCAAATCAACTAAAACATGTCTGATCATCACGTGAGATGGAGTAGTTTTCAATGGTGAACATCACTATGTTGATCATATCTACTATATGACTCATGCTTGACCTTTCGGTCTAAGTGTTCCGAGGCCATATCTGCATATGCTAGGCTCGTCAAGTTTTACCTGAG
This sequence comes from Triticum dicoccoides, assembly GCF_002162155.2. Lineage (NCBI taxonomy): Eukaryota > Viridiplantae > Streptophyta > Magnoliopsida > Poales > Poaceae > Triticum > Triticum dicoccoides. Next base: position 53,571,439 of record NC_041388.1, read on the forward strand.
TATTCTGCGTGTGCAAAACTGGCTTGCACCCATTGTAGATGGATGTAGAGCTTATCACAACCGATCATCACGTGGTGTCTGGGCACGACGAACTTTGGCAACGATGCATACTCAGGGAGAACACTTTTATCTTAAAATTTAGTGAGAGATCATCTTATAATGCTACCATCAATCAAAGCAAAATAAGATGCATAAAATATAAACATCACATGCACAATACAAGTGATATGATATGGCCATCATCATCTTGTGCTTGTGATCTCCATCTCCGAAGCACCGTCATGATCACCATCGTCACCGGCGCGACACCTTTATCTCCATAGTAGCATCATTGTCGTCTCACCAACTATTGCTTCTACGACTATCGCTACCGCTTAGTGATAAAGTAAAGCAATTACAGGATGATTGCATTGCATACAATAAAGCGACAACTATATGGCTCCTGCTAGCTGTCGATAACTCGGTTACAAAACATGATCATCTCATACAATAAAATATAGCATCATGTCTTGACCATATCACATCACAACATGCCCTGCAAAAACAAGTTAGACGTCCTCTACTTTGTTGTTGCAAGTTTTATGTGGCTGCTATGGGCTAAGCAAGAACCGTTCTTACCTACGCATCAAAACCACAACGATAGTTCGTCAAGTTAGTGTTGTTTTAACCTTCTCAAGGACCGGGCATAGCCACACTCGGTTCAACTAAAGTTGGAGAAACTGATACCCGCCAGCCACCTGTGTGCAAAGCACGTCGGTAGAACTAGTCTCGCATAAGTGATAACCCACAAGTATAGGGGATCGCAACAGTTTTCGATAAATAAGAGTGAGGGAGTCCTGAATTAGGGGGAATCCGAACAGCCGGATTATATCCTTTGGCCGGACTGTTGGACTATGAAGATACAAGATTGAAGACGTCGTCCCATGTCCGGATGGGACTCTCCTTGGCGTGGAAGGCAATCTTGGCAATACGAATATGTAGATCTCCTTCCTTATAACCGACTCTGTGTAACCCTAGCCCCCTCCGGTGTCTATATAAACCGGAGGGTTTTAGTCCGTAGGACAACATACAATCATACCATAGGCTAGCTTCTAGGGTTTAGCCTCTCTAATCTCGTGGTAGATCAACTCTTGTACTACTCATATTATCAAGAATAATCAAGCAGGATGTAGGGTTTTACCTCCATCAAGAGGGCCCGGACCTGGGTAAAACATCGTGTCCCCTGCCTCCTGTTACCATCCGCCTTAGACGCACAGTTTGGGACCCCCTACCTGAGATCCACCGGTTTTGACACCGACAACATGGGATTGACCGACAAAAATCTTAAGCCGTCAAACACCACTTTTCATGGTGTGGTGCCGGGCAAGTCGGGCAGAGGGGTCGGACAGTTGATCTGCTCCGATGTCTCCACCCAGTCCTGTCAAAGGCATGGGAGCTCAGTGAAGGAAATATGCCCTAGAGGCAATAATAAAGTTATTATTTATTTCCTAATATCATGATAAATGTTTATTATTCATGCTAGAATTGTATTAACCGGAAACATAATACATGTGTGAATACATAGACAAACAAAGTGTCACTAGTATGCCTCTACTTGACTAGCTCGTTAATAAAAGATGGTTATGTTTCCTAACCATGAACAAGGAGTTGTTATTTGATTAACGGGATCACATCATTAAGTGAATCATCTAATTGACATGACCCATTCCGTTAGCTTAGCACTTGATCGTTTAGTATGTTGCTATTGCTTTCTTCATGACTTATACATGTTCCTGTAACTATGAGATTATGCAACTCCCGTTTACCGGAGGAACACTTTGGGTGCTACCAAACGTCACAACGTAACTGGGTGATTATAAAGGAGTACTACAGGTGTCTCCAAAGGTACATGTTGGGTTGGCGTATTTCGAGATTAGGTTTTGTCACTCCGATTGTCGGAGAGGTATCTCTGGGCCCTCTCGGTAATGCACATCACTTAAGCCTTGCAAGCATTGCGACTAATGAGTTAGTTGCGGGATGATGTATTACAGAACGAGTAAAGAGACTTGCCAGTAACGAGATTGAACTAGGTATGGGATACCGATCGATCGAATCTCAGGCAAGTAATATACCGATGACAAAGGGAACAACGTATGTTGTTATGCGGTCTGACCGATAAAGATCTTCGTAGAATATGTAGGAACCAATATGGGCATCCAGGTCCCACTATTGGTTATTGACCGGAGACGTGTCTTGGTCATGTCTACATTGTTCTCGAACCCGTAGGGTCCGCACGCTTAAGGTTACGATGACAGTTATATTATGAGTTTATGCATTTTGATGTACGAAGTTTGTTCGGAGTCCCGGATGTGATCACGGACATGACGAGGAGTCTCGAAATGGTCGAGACATAAAGATTGATATATTGGAAGCCTATGTTTGGATATCGGAAGTGTTCCGGGTGAAATCGGGATTTTACCGGAGTACCGGGAGGTTACCGGAACCCCCCGGGAGCTATATGGGCCATAGTGGGCCTTAGTGGAAAAGAGAAGAGGCAGCCCAACATGGGCCGCGCGCCCCTCCCCTCCCTTGGTCCGAATAGGACAAGGAGAGGGGGCCGGCCCCTCTCTCTCTTTTCCCCCCTCCGCGAGTCCTATTCCAACTAGGATTGGGGGGGAATCCTACTCCCAGAGGGAGTAGGACTCTCCTGGCGCGCCCTATGTGGCCGGCCGGCCTCCCCCCTTTAGTCCTTTATATACGGAGGCAGGGGCACCCCAGAGAAACACAAGTTGATCCACGTGATCTTATTCTTAGCCGTGTGCGGCGCCCCCTGCCACCATAGTCCTCGATAATATTGTAGCGGTGCTTAGGCGAAGCCCTGCGGCAGTAGTACATCAAGATCGTCACCACGCCGTCGTGCTGATGGAACTCTTCCCTGACACTTTGCTGGATCGGAGTCCGGGGATCGTCATCGAGCTGAATGTGTGCTAGAACTCGGAGGTGCCATAGTTTCGGTGCTTGATCGGTCGGGCCGTGAAGACGTACGACTACATCAACCAAATGCTTCCGTTGTCAATCTACCGGGTACGTAGATCACACTCTCCCCTCGTTGCTATGCATCACCATGATCTTGCGTGTGCGTAGGAAATTTTTTGAAATTACTATGAAACCCAACAGTGGCATCCGAGCCTAGGTTTTATATGTTGATGTTATATGCACGAGTAGAACACAAGTGAGTTGTGGGCGATATAAGTCATACTGCTTACCAGCATGTCATACTTTGGTTCGGCGGTATTGTTGGATGAAGCGGCCCAGATCGACATTACGCGTACGCTTACGCGAGACCGGTTCTCCCGACGTGCTTTGCACAGAGGTGGCTTGCGGGTGACAGTTTCTCCAACTTTAGTTGAACCAAGTGTTGCTACGCCCGGTCCTTGCGAAGGTTAAAACAGCACCAACTTGACAAACTATCGTTGTGGTTTTGATGCGTAGGTAAGATTAGTTCTTGCTTAAGCCCGTAGCAGCCACGTAAAACTTGCAACAACAAAGTAGAGGACGTCTAACTTGTTTTTGCAAGGCATGTTGCGATGTGATATGGTCAAGACATGATGCTGAATTTTATTGTATGAGATGATCATATTTTGTAACCGAGTTATCGGCAACTGGCAGGAGCCATATGGTTGTCGCTTTATTGTATGCAATGCAATCGCGATGTAATGCTTTACTTTATCACTAAGTGGTAGCGATAGTCGTGGAAGCACAAGCTTGGCGAGACGACAACGATGCTACGATGGAGATCAAGGTGTCGCGCCGGTGGCGATGGTGATCACGACGGTGCTTCGGAGATGGAGATCACAAGCACAAGATGATGATGGCCATATCATATCACTTATATTGATTGCATGTGATGTTTATCTTTTATGCATCTTATCTTGCTTTGATTGACGGTAGCATTATAAGATGATCTCTCACTAATTATCAAGAAGTGTTCTCCCTGAAGTGTTCCAGGTGAAATCGGGATTTTACCGGAGTACCGGGAGGTTACCGGAACCCCCCGGGAGCTATATGGGCCATATTGGGCCTTAGTGGAAAAGAGAAGAGGCAGCCCAACATGGGTCGCGCGCCCCTCCCCTCCCTTGGTCCGAATAGGACAAGGAGAGGGGGCCGGCCCCTCTCTCTCTTTTCCCCCCTCCGCGAGTCCTATTCCAACTAGGATTGGGGGGGAATCCTACTCCCAGAGGGAGTAGGACTCTCCTGGCGCGCCCTATGTGGCCGGCCGGCCTCCCCCTTTAGTCCTTTATATACGGAGGCAGGGGCACCCCAGAGAAACACAAGTTGATCCACGTGATCTTATTCTTAGCCGTGTGCAGCGCCCCCTGCCACCATAGTCCTCGATAATATTGTAGCGGTGCTTAGGCGAAGCCCTGCGGCAGTAGTACATCAAGATCGTCACCACGCCATCGTGCTGATGGAACTGTTCCCCGACACATTGCTGGATCGGAGTCTGGGGATCGTCATCGAGCTGAACGTGTGCTAGAACTCGGAGGTGCCGTAGTTTCGGTGCTTGATCGGTCAGGCCGTGAAGACGTACGACTACATCAACCAAACGCTTCCGTTGTCAATCTACCGGGTACGTAGATCACACTCTCCCCTCGTTGCTATGCATCACCATGATCTTGCGTGTGCGTAGGAAATTTTTTGAAATTACTACGAAACCAACACTCAGACGCCGCACATGGTTAAGCTATGGGAAATAAATACCCTACCCAGTGTACAGAGCTTACCGGATTCGCAGGGCGCTTCGCGCTTAACCCATGGTCCTCGGTAAGAGAAGGGAGGACCTCGGCGCCTTTGAACAGCACCTTCCAGATGCCCTTATGCGTCGTGTCAAAGAGCTCGCGCAGAGTCTGGTGCGGGGCCGGGTCGAACTCCCATAAGTTGAAAGCCCGTTCTTGACACGGGAGGATCCGGCGGAAAAGCATGACCTGGACTATGTTGACAAGCTTAAGTTTCTTGCTTGTCATGTTCTGGATACACTTCTGGAGTCCGTCCAGCTCCACCGATGAGCCCCAATACAGGTCCTTCTCCTTCCAGGAAGTGAGCCGCATGGGGATTCCGGATCGAAACTCGGGGGCCGCCACCCAGTTGGTGTCGCGCGGCTCGGTGATGTAGAACCACCCCGATTGACACCCCTTTATGGTCTCCACGAAGGAGCCCTCGAGCCATGTAACATTGGGCATTTTGCCCACCATGGCTCTGCCGCATTCCGCATGTTGGCCGCCTACTACCTTCGGCTTGATATTGAAGCTCTTCAGCCATAGGCCGAAGTGGGGCCGGATGCGGAGGAAAGCCTCGCACACGACGATGAACGCCGAGATGTTGAGGATGAAATTCGGGGCCAGATCATGAAAGTCCAGCCCATAATAGAACATAAGGCCATGGACGAATGGATGGAGGGGAAACCCCAGTCCGCGGACGAAGTGGGGGAGGGAAACCACCATTTCGTGAGGTTCCGGGGTAGGGACGATCTGCCCCGCGGCTGGCAGCCGGTGCGTGATATTCGTGGCTAAGTATCCGGCTCCACGTAGTTTTTTGATGTGTCCCTCCATGATGGAGGAGGCCATCCACTTGCCTCCCGCTCCGGACATGTTTGGAGAGAGTTGAGAAAAAGGATGTGGACTTGGGCGCTGGAGCTTGAGTGCGCGAGAATGGATGGGCAACGAGGAAGAAGGCATGTGTAGAAAAAGGTGAGACCTTATCCCTTTATAAGGGCGGACAAAACTATGCGCCCCCACCAGCCTGGTAAAACTTGCTTATCCCCCAAGCGCCGTAATTGATGGCGCGGTTGGGTTACCCACGTCTGTATTAATGGGAATCCCGTAATAAGGGGACACGATCTCTGCTTCGACAAGGCGTGCCAAGGAAACCGCCTCGTGAAACACGCTGAGACAGGTCATGAAAAACGATTCGAATAAAGACCTGGCTATGGTGTGATGTCACACTACGGGGAACGTTAGCAGATTAGACTTGTGTAAATATTATTCCCTCTATGGTGGTATGTGGAACTTATTTTGCAGAGCCGGACACGATCCTCGTGTTCAAGATCTTCTATGAAGTATTCGGAGGAGGAACCCGCCTTGCAATGCCGAAGACAATCTGCGCGCCGGACTCATCGTCATTGAAGCCTGGTTCAGGGGCTACTGAGGGAGTCCTGGATTAGGGGGTATCCGGACAACCTAATTATATCCTTTGGCCGGACTGTTGGACTATGAAGATACAAGATCAAGATTGAAGACTTCGTCCCGTGTCCGGATGGGACTCTCCTTGGCGTGGAAGGCAAGCTTGGCAATATGGATATGTAGATCTCCTTCCTTGTAACCGACTCTGTGTAACCCTAGCCCCCTCTGATGTCTATATAAACCAGAGGGTTTTAGTCCGTAGGACAACATACAATCATACCATAGGCTAGCTTCTAGGGTTTAGCCTCTCTGATCTCGTGGTAGATCAACTCTCGTACTACTCATATTATCAAGAATAATCAAGCAGGACGTAGGGTTTTACCTCCATCAAGAGGGCCCGGACCTGGGTAAAACATCGTGTCCCCTGCCTCCTGTTACCATCCGCCTTAGACGCACAGTTCGGGACCCCGTACCCGAGATCCGCCGGTTTTGACACCGACAAAGAGTGTCGAACCCAACGAGGAGCTAAAGGCAGAACAAATATTCCCTCAAGTTCTATCGACCACCAATACAACTCTACGCACGCTTGACGTTCGCTTTACCTAGAACAAGTATGAAACTAGAAGTATTTTGTAGGTGTTGTTGAATAGGTTTGCAAGGTAATAAAGAGCGTGTAAATGAAAAATAGGGGTTGTTTAGATAAAGACACAACTAAATTAGTTTTAGTAGAGAGCTTTTTGTTACGAGAAAGTTATTTGCCCCTAAGCAACCGACAACTAGACCGGTAATCATTGTTGCAATTTTATATGAGGGAGAGGCATAAGCTAACATACTTTCTCTACTTGGATCATATGCACTTATGATTGGAACTCTAACAAGCATCCGCAACTACTAAAGATCATTACAGTAAAACCCAACCATATCATTAAAGTATCAAGTCCTATTTATCCCATACGCAAACAACCTACTTACTCGGGTCTGTGCTTCTGTCACTCACGCCACCCACCATAAGAAAATCATGAACGTATTGCAAACCCTACAGAGGGAATCCCTCACGCTTGCGCGACACGGAGAGCACCACAGGACAGCACCAATAATAAAACATGCAACTCAAACCAATCACGATCATCAATTAACCATTAGGACAAAACGGATCTACTCAAACATCATAGGATAGCCATACATCATTGGGAAATAATATATAGAGTTGAGCACCATGTTTAAGTAGAGATTACAACAGGTAAGAGAGAGGTTACACCATTGCATAGAGGGGGGAAGAGTTGGTGATGATGGCGGTGAAGTTGTTGGTGAAGATTGTGGTGATGATGATGGCCCGGCGGTGTTCCGGCGCCATCGGAAGAGAGGGGGAGAGGGGCCCCCTCCTTCTTCTTCTTCCTTGACCTTCTCCCTAGATGGGAGAAGGGTTTCCCCTCTGGTCCATGGCCTCCATGGCATGGGAGGGGCGAGAGCCCCTCCGAGATTGGATCTATCTCTCTGTCCCTCTCTGTTTCTGCGTTCCCAGATTCTTCCCTTTCACCGTTTCTTATATTCCCAGAGATCCGTAACTCCGATTGGGCTGAAATTTTAACATGATCTCTATCCGGATATTAGCTTTCTTGCGGCGAAAGAAGGGCACCAACCGCCTTACAGGGTGTCCATGAGGGTCAGGGGCGTGCCCAGGGGGGTGGGGCGCGCCCCCCTGCCTCGTGCCTCCCTCGGGCACCGTCTTGCGTGGATTTTTCTTCCTAAAAACATATATATTCCAAAAAAATCTCCATCAGTTTTTATCCCGTTTGGACTCCGTTTGATATGAATATTCTGCGAAACAAAAAACATGCAACAAACAGGAACTGGCACTGGGCACTGGATCAATATGTTAGTCCCAAAAATAGTATAAAAAGTTGCCAAAAGCATATGAAAGTTGTAGAATATCGGCATGGAACAATAAAAAATTATAGATAAGACGGAGACGTATCAGCATCCCCAAGCTTAATTCCTGCTCGTCCTCGAGTAGGTAAATGATAATAAAGATAATTTTTGATGTGGAATGCTACCTAGCATAATCTTGATCATGTATCTAATCATGGCATGAATATTAAGATACGAGTGATTCAAAGCAATAGTCTATCATTTGACATAAAAACAATAATACTTCAAGCCTACTAATAAAGCAATCATGTCTTTTCAAAATAACAAGGCCAAAGAAAGTTATCCCTACAAAATCATATAGTCTGGCTATGCTCCGTCTTCACCACACAAAATATTCAAATCATGCACAACCCCGATGACAAGCCGAGCAATTGGTTCAGACTTTTTAACGCGCTTCAGCTTTTTCAACCCTCACACAATACATGAGCATGAGCCATGGACATAGCACTATAGGTGGAATAGAATATGATGGTGGAGGTTGTGTGGAGAAGCAAAAAGGGAGAAAGTCTCACATCGACGCGGCTAATCAACGGGCTATGGAGATGCCCATCAATTGATGTCAATGTGAGGAGTAGGGATTGCCATGCAACGGATGCACTAGAGCTATAAGTATATGAAAGCTCAAACTGAAACTAAGTGGGTGTGCATCCAACTTGCTTGCTCATGAAGACCTAGGGAATTTGAGGAAGCCCATCGTTGGAATATACAAGCCAAGTTCTATAATGAAAATTCCCACTAGTATATGAAAGTGATAACTCAAGAGACTCTCTATATGAAGAACATGGTGCTACTTTGAAGCACAAGTGTGGTAAAAGGATAGTAACATTGCCCCCTTTTCCTTTTTTTATATTTTTATATTTTCTTTTTTTGCAGGCTTCTTTGGCCCCCTTTTTTTCTTTGGGCAATGCTCTAATAATGATGATCATCACACTTTTATTTACTTACAACTCAATATTACAACTCAATACTAGAACAAAGATATGACTCTATATGAATGCCTCCGGTGGTGTACCGGGATGTGCAATGATCTAGCGTAGCAATGACATCAAAAAATGGACAAGCCATGAAAACATCATGCTAGCTATCTTACGATCATGCAAAGCAATATGACAATGAATGATCAAGTCATGTATATGATGATGATGGAAGTTGCATGCAATATATCTCGGAATGGCTATGGAAATGCCATGATAGGTAGGTATGGTGGCTGTTTTGAGGAAGATATAAGGAGGCTTATGTGTGATAGAGCGTATCATATCACGGGGTTTGGAAGCACCGGCGAATTTTGCACCAACTCTCGAGGTGAGAAAGGGCAATGCACGATACCGAAGAGGCTAGCAATGATGGAAGGGTGAGAGTGCGTATAATCCATGGACTCAACATTAGTCACAAAGAACTCATATACTTATTGCAAAAGTTTATTAGCCCTCGAAGCAAAGTAGTACTACGCATGCCCCTAGGGGAATAGATTGGTAGGAAAAGACCATCGCTCGTCCCCGACCGCCACTCATAAGGAAGACAATCAATAAATACCTCATGCTCCGACTTTGTTACATAACGGTTCACCATACGTGCATGCTACAGGAATCACAAACCTCAACACAAGTATTTCTACTAATCCACAACTACCCACTAGCATGACTCTAATATCACCATCTTTATATCGCAAAACTATTGCAAGGAATCAAACATATCATATTCAGTGATCTACAAGTTTTATGTAGGATTTTATGACTAACCATGTGAATGACCAGTTCCTGTCATCTCTCTAAATATATATAAGTGAAGAAAGAGAGTTTAATTATTTCTACAAAAGATATGCCCATGCTCTAACAAATCTAAGTGAAGCAAAAGAGCATTCTACAAATGGCGGTTTTCTATGTAAAGAGAAACATGCAATCCAAACTTCAAATGATATAAGTGAAGCACATGAAGCATTCTATAAAGCCATACTCAAAAGATATAAGTGAAGTGCATAGAGCATTCTATAAATCAACCAAGGACTATCTCATACCAGCATGGTGCATAAAAGAAAAATGAAAACTAAATGCAAAAGACTCTCCAAGATTGCACATATCACATGAATGAAACGAATCTGAAAACATACCGATACTTGTTGAAGAAAGAGGGGATGCCTTCCGGGGCATCCCCAAGCTTAGATGCTTGAGTCTCCTTGACTATTTACTTGGGTTGCCTAGGGAATCCCCAAGCTTGAGCTCTTGCCTCTCTTCCTTCTTATCACATCGAGACCTTCTCGATCATTGAACACTTCATCCACACAAAACTTCAACAGAAAACTCGGTAAGATCTGTTAGTATAATAAAGCAAATCACCACTCTAAGTACTGTTGCAAACCAATTTATATTTTGTTTTTTCATTATAGCTATTGTAGTATAACTTTTCCATGGCTTAATCCACTGATATAAATCGATAGTTTCATCAAAACAAGCAAACTATGCATCAAAAACAGAATCTGTGTAAAACAGAACAGTCTGTAATAATCTGAACATTCACCATACTTATGATACTTGAAAAATTCTTCCAAAATTAGGAAAAATAAACAATTTTTATATAAATACAGTGAAAAAAGAATCAGAACCATTTGACGTTCCAGTAAAAAATGTAAAATTGCGCACTAGAGCCAAAGTTTCTGTCCTGCACCGTACAAACCAACAAGCAAAGTAAACATCCTAAAGGCAAATCTTGGCACATTATTTTAATAATACAATGGAATTGTATAAGGGGATAATTATTTTTGTTGAAAAGTTTTTGTAATAAAGATTCACAAAGTTTCCGTGAGCATGAACAAAGTTCAAGGCTAGCTCCCACTTCAACAATGCTTGTCTTTCTCACTTTCGCTTTTCTTTTTGAAAAGTTTTGGGTTCCCCTCTTTATTTTTGTTGTTTTTAAACTATATTAAAGGACTCAACAGAAATAAATGACTCTCTAAAACTTCTGGGTTGTCTCCCTGGCAGCGCTTTCTTTAAAGCCATTAAGCTAGGCATATAGTGCTCAAGTAGTGAATCCACCCGGATCCCAAGGTATATCAAAGCCAATTTTAATTAGCAATGATTTGTAATTTAGTAGTGAGCACAAAGCAACATATATCATGTAATGATGAAGTCTAACTCTCTTCCTATGCATCGGCATGTCATAAAAGAACAATTCATGCACACATAGTAAAGGCCAATGCATAGTATAAACAGTTTCTTGCAATTTTATCATATTGGAAACATAGAGAGGTGGAGATATAGTTACTCTCTCATAATAATTGCAAGTAGGAGCAGCAAGCACATGCATATTATATTTATCAAAATCATCATGTGTAACGGTATAAGGCAACCCATCAATATAATCCTTAATAAGGGTAAAGTTCTCCAATATAGTGTAGTTGGGAGAATTCAAAAAGATAATAGGACTATCATGCGTGGGTGCAATAGCAACAATTTCATGTTTAACATAAGGAACTATAGCAAGTTCATCTCCATAAGCATAATTCATATTGGCCTCTTGGCCACAAGCATAGCAAGCATCATCAAAAAGGGATATTTCAAAAGAATCAACGGGATCATAGCAATTATCATAGCATTCATCCTTCGGTAAGCATGAAGGGGAATTAAACAATGTATGAGTTCAAGAGTTACTCTCATTAGAAGGTGGGCACGGGTGATCAATCCGCTCTTCCTCCTTTTGTTCTTCGCTCTCCTCCTCATCTTTTTCATCTAATGAGCTCACAGTTTCGTCAATTTCTTCTTCCATAGACTCCTACAGAATATTAGTCTCTTCTTGGACAGCGGAGACTTTCTCAATAAGTGCATCAATATAGGAATGGTATTCATAATTCTCATAGCAATATTTCAATATAGCAAAATTTACAGGCCTATAAACATCATCATCAAAAGCTTCATACTTTTCAAACAAAGATTTAATTTCATGAGCACCCTTAAAAGCAACAAATTCTTCTATTTGTTCCACATCATAGTAGTTATATATACCTCTAGCATAAGAAGCGAAAGTTTCATTATCATTAAATTCACATGAAAAGGGGAGGTGTGGATCCTTCATCCTAGAGCAACAAGTATAATCATATCTCAAGCATAGTTGCCTAGCATACCAATACAACATATAAATTTGATCCCATAATAGTTTCCCTTTTTGAGTCAAGCGATAATCCCTAAAGTATTCATGTTGATCCAACGTGTCTCCCATTACCAAATTGAATGGGGTTTTCTCTATATTATCAAAGTAGTACATAATATCTATCACATAACGAGCATCAAGGGTTTTAGGAGGTTCCTCATCTCCATGAGCAGCAAGTACACCTAATTTTTTAGTATTTCGTGTTCCATATCCATAACTAAAGATAAAGAACAATTAAGAACAGCAAATAAAAATTACTTAGTGATAAAACAAACAAGCACACACAAGAATATTCACCCCACACTATTGCTCCCCGGCAACAGCGCCAGAAAAAGGTCTTGATAACCTGCAAGTATAGGGGATCGCAACAGTTTTTGATAAGTAAGAGTGTCAAACCCAACGAGGAGCTAAAGGCAGAACAAATATTCCCTCAAGTTCTATCGACCACCGATACAACTCTACGCACGCTTCACGTTCGCTTTACCTAGAACAAGAAACTAGAAGTATTTTGTAGGTGTTGTTGAATAGGTTTGCAAGGTAATAAAGAGCGTGTAAATAAAAAATAGGGGCTGTTTAGATAAAGACACAACTAAATTAGTTTTAGTAGAGAGCTTTTTGTTACGAGAAAGTTATTTGTCCCTAGGCAACCGACAACTAGACAGGTAATCATTGTTGCAATTTTATATGAGGGTGAGGCATAAGCTAACATACTTTCTCTACTTGGATCATATGCACTTATGATTGAAACTGTAGCAAGCATCCGCAACTACTAAAGATCATTAAGGTAAAACCCAACCATAGCATTAAAGTATCAAGTCCTCTTTATCCCATATGCAAACAACCTACTTACTCGGGTCTGTGCTTCTGTGACTCACGCCACCCACCATAAGAAAGTCATGAACATATTGCAAACCCTATAGCGGGAATCCCTCACGCTTGCGCGACACGGAGAGCACCATAGGACAGCAGCAATAATAAAACATGCAACTCAAACCAATCACGATCATCAATTAACCATTAGGACAAAACGGATCTACTCAAACATCATAGGATAGCCATACATCATTGGGAAATAATATATAGAGTTGAGCACCATGTTTAAGTAGAGATTACAGCGGGTAAGAGAGAGGTTACACCGCTGCATATAGGAGGGAAGAGTTGGTGATGATGGCGGTGAAGTTGTTGGTGAAGATTGCGGTGATGATGATGGCCCCGGCGGTGTTCCGGCGCCACCGGAAGAGAGGGGGAGAGGGCCCCTCCTTCTTTTTCTTCCTTGACCTTCTCCCTAGATGGGAGAAGGGTTTCCCCTCTGGTCCATGGCCTCCATGGCATGGGAGGGGCGAGAGCCCCTCCAAGATTGGATCTGTCTCTCTGTCCCTCTATGTTTCCGCGTTCCCAGATTCTTCCCTTTCACCGTTTCTTATATTCCTGGAGATCCGTAACTCCGATTGGGCTGAAATTTTAACACGATCTCAATCCGGATATTAGCTTTCTTGTGGCGAAAGAAGGGCACCAACCTCCTTACGGGGTGGCCACGAGGGTCAGGGGCGTGCCTAGGGGGTGGGGTGTGCCCCCCTACCTCGTGCCTCCCTCGGGCACCGTCTCGCGTGGATTTTTCTTCCCAAAAATCATATATATTCCAAAAAAAATCTCCATCAGTTTTTATCCCACTTGGACTCCGTTTGATATGGATATTTGATATGTCTCCAACATATCTATAATTTTTGATTGCTCCATGCTATATTATCTACTGTTTTGGACTATATTGGGATTTATTTTCCACTTTTATATTATTTTTGGGACTAACCTATTAACCGGAGGCCCGGCCCAGAATTGCTGTTTTTTTTGCCTATTTCAGTGTTTCGAAGAAACGGAATATCAAACGGAGTCCAAACGGAATGAAACCTTCAGGAACGTGATTTTCTCACCGAACGTGATCCAGGAGACTTGGACCCTACGCCAAGGCATCAAAGAGGCGATCACGAGGGTGGCGGGCGCCCCCCTAGGACGCGCCCCCTGCCTCGTGGGCCCCTCAGTGCTCCACCGACGTTCTCCTTCCTCCTATATATACCTACGTACCCCCAAACGAATAGAACAGGAGCCAAAAACCTAATTCCACCGCCGCTACTTTCTGTATCCACGAGATCCCATCTTGGGGCCTATTCCAGAGCTCCACCGGAGAGGGCCGTCATCACGGAGGGCTTCTACATCATCATAGCCTCTCCGATGAAGTGTGAGTAGTTTACCTCAGTGAAGGAAATATGCCCTAGAGGCAATAATAAAGTTATTGTTTATTTCCTTATATCATGATAAAAGTTTATTATTCATGCTAGAATTGTATTAACCGGAAACATAATACATGTGTGAATACATCGACAAACAGAGTGTCACTAGTATACCTCTACTTGACTAGCTTGTTAATCAAAGATGGTTATGTTTCCTAACCATGGACAAAGAGTTGTTATTTGATTAACGGGATCACATCATTAGTTGAATGATCTGATTGACATGACCCATTCCATTAGCTTAGCACCCGATCGTTTAGTATGTTACTATTGCTTTATTCATGACTTATACATGTTCCTATGACTATGAGATTATGCACTCCCGTTTGCCAGAGGAACACTTTGTGTGCTACCAAACGTCACAACGTAACTGGGTGATTATAAAGGAGCTCTACAGGTGTCTCCAAAGGTACATGTTGGGTTGGCATATTTCGAGATTAGGATTTGTCACTCCGATTGTCGGAGAGGTATCTCTGGGCCCTCTCGGTAATGCACATTACTTAAGCCTTGCAAGCATTGCAACTAATGAGTTAGTTGTGGGATGATGTATTACAGAACGAGTAAAGAGACTTGCCGGTAACGAGATTGAACTAGGTATGGGATACCGACGATCGAATCTCGGGCAAGTAACATACCGATGACAAAGGGAACAACGTATGTTGTTATGCGGTCTGACCGATAAAAGATCTTCGTAGAATATGTAGGAGCCAATATGAGCATCCAGGTTCCTCTATTGGTTATTGACCGGAGATGTGTCTCGGTCATGTCTACATTGTTCTCGAACCCGTAGGGTCCGCATGCTTAAGGTTACGATGATAGTTATATTATGAGTTTATGCATTTTGATGTACCGAAGGTTGTTCGGAGTCCCGGATGTGATCACGGACATGACGAGGAGTCTCAAAATGGTCGAGACATAAAGATTGATATATTGGAAGCCTATGTTTGGATATCGGAAGTGTTCCGGGTGAAATCGGGATTTTACGGGAGTACCGGGAGGTTACCGGAACCCCCCGGGAGGTATATGGGCCTTAGTGGGCCTTAGTGGAAGAGAGGAGAGGTGGCCAGAGATGGGCCGCGCGCC
>NC_041388.1:53587213-53590456 GCF_002162155.2 Triticum dicoccoides
TCTCCCCTAAACCCCAATAACCCCCGTATTCCCGTAACTCCTCGTTCTCCGAAAAATACCCGAACCACTCGGAACCTTTCCGATGTCCGAATATAGTCGTCCAATATATCGATCTTTACGTCTCGGCCATTTCGAGACTCCTCGTCATGTCCCTGATCTCATCCGGGACTCCAAACTACCTTCGGTACATCAAAACACACAAACTCATAATATAACCATCATCCAACTTTAAGCGTGCGGACCCTACGGGTTCGAGAACTATGTAGACATGACCGAGACATGTCTCCGGTCAATAACCAATAGCGAAACCTGGATGCTCATATTGGCTCCTACATATTCTACGAAGATCTTTATCGGTCAAACCGCATAACAACATACGTTGTTCCCTTTGTCATCGGTATGTTACTTGCCCGAGATTCCATCGTCGGTATCTCAATACCTAGTTCAATCTCGGTACCGGCAAGTCTCTTTACTAGTTCCATACTACATCATCACGCAACTAACTCATTAGTTGCAATGCTTGCAAGGCTTAAGTGATGTGTATTACCGAGTGGGCCCAGAGATACCTCTCCGACAATCGAAGTGACAAATCCTAATCTCGAAATACACCAGCCCAATAAGTACCTTCGGAGACACCTGTAGAGCACCTTTATAATCACCTAGTTACGTTGTGACGTTTGGTAGCACACAAAGTGTTCCTCCGATAAACGGGAGTTGCATAATCTCATAGTCATAGGAACATGTATAAGTCATAAAGAAAGCAATAGCAACATACTAAACGATCAAGTGCTAAGCTAACGAAACGTGTCAAGTCAATCACATCATTCTCCTAATGATGTGATCCCCTTAATCAAATGACAACACATGTCTATGGTTAGGAAACTTAATCATCTTTGATTAACGAGCTAGTCAAGTAGAGGCATACTAGTGACACTATGTTTGTCTATATATTCACACATGTATTATGTTTCCGGTTAATACAATTCTAGCATGAATAATAAACATTTATCATGAAATAAGGAAATAAATAATAACTTTATTATTGCCTCTAGGGCATATTTCCTTCAACCTCGAGGTGAGACAAGCCAAATCTCCATGTCAATATGAGTCCTATAATGTGAGTCCTCATGTTGACTTTAAGTCTGTCGAGTCTCCACCATATATGGGGGTAGCTTCTCCTTCATTCCCGTGTTGAGAGTTTTCAAGAAAAGACTAGACAGACCGATAGTCAACCCGTGATGAACAATAATGATCTAACTTAGGTTTTTTAGTACATATATTTGATTGTAGACGTTTAATATTTGAATTATGAACATAGGAAATGTCGTAGTCGGACGACGTAAGTCTCCCGGGGGAGTGCGGCTGGTGCCATGACGGCCGAGGTCTGTGCGACAGACCTCACCTAGACGAAGATCGGCGATTCAGCATTAAGCTAGAGGAGACCTTCGATATTGAAACGGTACGCAACGACGACAAGTGTTATTTTTTCGTAATTAAGCATGACTTCAAATATTTCAACATGTACTTTTCATCTTTTACAATTCGAATAGCTTATCCCATGCCATGCAAGACGCTATGTCTTGGAGAGGATGGGTTTTGAAGACCATGAAAGTTTTGAAACAAAGAAAATTCACCTAAGGACTCATCATGGTGTGGATTTTGAAGTAAAGATGTACAATTCTGAGAGCGTAACCCATTATGGTTGCAAACAATGGGAAGCACTTTGCAAGATGTATGATTTTGATGAGGGTATGCTTGTCACCATGGATCTTGGTGATCCTGAAATCGAGCAAGACAATATGGACATTTGGGTCCTTGTTGATACGCCTTCAATTCTACCGCTATGTGAGTTTCTCAAATATAGTTCTTAGCTAATTTATATTGTTTATTTCAAAATAGTTGACAACTTATTTCCATTGACATCTTATTTTCATTCTTGAAAGAATGTGCAGAAGATGGTAGACAAAACCATTGTTGTCTCTATGGAAAAAATCATCTGGTCGGATTTTGTACTGATATTGAGAATTACAATATCTACAATCAAACTCCTCAACATTATGGTCAATACGTGCCACTAGTGCACGTGTTGAACTACGGTAACTACCATGGAGATACCCTGGTAAGATTTTTTACTATTACGACATCCGTGCATATTTTGCATACTTCTAAAACTAGTACATCATTGCTAACTATGAAGTTATTAATATGTTTTTCAATAGATAATCCCAGAGAATTGTGTGCCTCATTTGATGTATCAGAAAGGTAGCCTTAATGTTTTGAACATACAACCAAGTCATCCTACAAATCTCAACTGTCCATACCGGATTTCTAAAAGAAATGGAGAGATGCAAATCAAAGGATGGAAAAATGTATGGACAGTGGTAAGGAGGTTCTTGGAAGCAAAAGGAAGTGAAGCGCAAGAATTACAGACAGGATGATCTCCATTCTCCATAATGAAGAGTCAGAGTCTATATTGTTATATACTATTTCACCTTAAAGAGGGTATTTAGGTTCTACCTAATACTGATGATCATGTGCTAAGAACAATTAAGTAGAGTTGGTTCGATGACTATGAGGATGATGATCGTATGACTTGTTATTAATAACGAGTTGTGACGCCCGGTTAATTAGGCTACAGTGAACCTTTGCTAATGATGCCACATCACCTCGATTACTGTTGCTAATCTCGCGTTAGTTCGAAAATAGTTTGAATTCAAATTCAAAATCAAGCAAACAATAAAAGTTTTCAAATATTAAAACTAAAATGTTCGGAGTGTGCCAAATAATCCATATTAAATATTGGTGAAGAAACCACAATTTTATAAAAGGTTTAAGTGCACTAAAATATTTAAAACAGCAGCAAAACATTTAACTAACTACCCTTTTCAATTTGATAAAATATTAAACTATTTGTTTTATTGCTAAAAACTTATGGGGCAGTGGCATACTTATTAAAACTAAATTAGGAACCAGTGGTGTAGTTTATAAAACCAAATTCAAAAGGAAACTAAAATAAAAACAGTAAAACAGAAATATAAAATAAAACAAAGATAAAATAAAGGAAAACAACCTTACCCCCCCCCCCTCCGACTGGGCCTTGGCCCAGTTGGCCGTGTGGCCGAGTGGCCTGCCGGCCCACCCCCTGGCCTACTTAGGCCACCCCCAATCCCGAAACCGTAACTCCACCTACCCCCACTCCACTCGATCCCCACCACCGTTCCCCTCGTCCCCTCACCCGCGTCG